>NC_091324.1:33218540-33294023 GCF_038502225.1 Cherax quadricarinatus
CCCCTGTGGGACCCCGCTCGTCACAGGTGCCCACTGTGATACATCATTACGTACCATGACTCGTTGTTGCCTCCCTGTCAGGTATTCTCTGATCCATTGCAGTGCCCTTCCTGTTATATGCGCCTGATGCTCTAGCTTCTGCACTAATCACTTGTGAGGAACTGTGTCAAAGGCCTTCTTGCAGTCCAAGAAGATGCAATCAACCCACCCCTCTCTCTCTTGTCTTACTTCTGTTATTTTATCATAAAACTCCAGAAGGTTTGTGACACAGGATTTGCCTTCCGTGAATCCGTGCTGGTTGGCATTTATACTCCTGTTCCGTTCCAGGTGCTCCACCACTCTCCTCCTGATAATCTTCTCCATAATTTTGCATACTATACACGTCAATGACACAGGTCTATAGTTTAGTGCCTCTTTTCTGTCTCTTTTTTTAAAAATGGGAACTACATTTGCCGTCTTCCATACCTCAGGTAGTTGCCCAGTTTCCAGGGATGTGTTGAAGATTGTGGTAAGTGGCATGCACAACATATCTGCTCCCTCTCTAAGGATCCACGGGGAGATGTTGTCTGGTCCCATTGCCTTTGAGGTATCGATGTCCCTTAGCAGTTTCTTCACCTCCTCCTCATCTGTATGTATGTCGTCCAACACTTGTTGGTGTATTCCTTGCTGGTGTCCCCATCTGGTCTGTCCCCCCAGAGTCCTTCCTGTCTCTACTGTAAATACTTCCTTAAATCTCGTGTTGAGCTCCTCACATACCTCTTGATCGTTTCTTGTGAGTTCTCCACCTTCTTTCCTCAGCCTTATCACCTGGTCCTTGACTGTTGTCTTCCTCCTAATGTGGCTATACAGCAGTTTCGGGTCAGATTTGACTTTCGATGCTATGTCGTTTTCATACTGTCGCTGGGCCTCCCTCCTTATCTGTGCATACTCGTTTCTGGCTCTTCTACTAATCTCCTTGTTTTCCTGGGTCCTATGCCTCCTGTACCTTTTCCATTCTCTGTTGCACTTAGTTTTTGCCTCCCTACACCTTCGGGTAAACCAAGGACTCGTTTTGGTCTTCCTATTATTTCCGTTTCCCTTGGGAACAAAACTTTCCTCTGCCTCCTTGCACTTTGTTGCCACATATTCCATCATCTCGTTTACTGATTTTCCTACCATTTCTCTGTCCCACTGAACCTCCTGCAGGAAGTTTCTCATACCTGTGTAGTCCCCCCTTTTATAGTTTGGCCTGTCCCCTTCAGTTCCTGTTACCTTCTCCACTTGTAACTCTACTATATAGTCAAAACTCAGAACCACATGATCGCTAGCTCCAAGGGGCCTCTCATAAGTGATGTCCTCAATGTCTGAACTGCTCAGGGTGAACACAAGATCCAGTCTTGCTGGCTCATCTTCCCCTCTCTCTCTGGTTGTGTCCCTGACATGTTGATGCATGAGGTTTTCAAGTACCACATCCATCATCTTGGCTCTCCATGTTTCGGGACCCCCATGTGGCTCCAGGTTTTCCCAGTCGATCTCCCTGTGGTTGAAATCGCCCATTACCAGTAACTTTGCTCTGCTCGAGTGAGCTCTTCTTGCCACCTCAGCCAGTGTGTCCACCATCACCCTGTTGTTTTCTTCGTACTCCTCTCTTGGCCTCCTGCAGTTCTGTGGTGGGTTATACATCACTCCAATGACTACTTTATGTTCTCCGGACTGAATTGTACCTACAATGTAGTCTCTTTCTCCAATCATGTCCATGCCTTCCATTTCCTCAAATCCCCATCGGTGTTTTATGAGCAGTGCAACCCCTCCTCCCCCTCTACTCCTTCTATCTTTCCTCAGGATCTGATATCCTGTTGGGAAGATTGTGTCTGTTATTGTCTCAGCGAGTTTTGTTTCTGTGACTGCTATGATGTCTGGGGATTTTTCACTGATTCTTTCATTCCACTCCTCATGTTTATTCATTATTCCATCCGCGTTTGTGTACCAAATCTTTAGTTTCTTTTCTATCGTTGTGGTCATGCAAGAATATTGGGGTTGGGGGAGCAAGAGCCTTGGTGGGGGCCTATATGGGGCTGTGGTGTAGGTGGGGTTTGTGTTGATGGGGGTGGGGTCAGAATGCCCATAAGGGACAGCTGTTGGGGTGAGGTTTGTGATATGGGGATTGGTGGCAGAGGGAACAGTGAGTGGGTTGTAGTATAGGTTGCTCAGTTGCGTTGGGAATGTCGCGGGTGGGGTCTTTTGGTGGGAGATTCTGTGGGGTGTGTTTGCCCTTCCTCCTGTGTCTGGGTCCTGCTCATTTTCATTGCTTCTCGTTCCTCCTTGCATCTCTGTACCCTCTCTTTCAGTGTAGTCCTTTCTTCTTGTGTTCTGTCGCGGTCGAGGTATACTCTCTGGTACCCCTCTTTGTCCCTCAGTCTTGCTTTCTCTTGCAGAATCCTGGTTCGAACTGATTCTTCCTTGAAAGTTACTCTGACAGGCCGTATCCTTCCACTCGCAAACCACCCAATTCTCTGAAAATTTGTCACCTGGGTCATATTGCCCTCCCCTATTGTTTTCATGATGCCTTCAATCATTTTTTTCTCCTCCTGTTTTATTTCTTCAAAGTTGGCCCCCTTGGCTTCATGGAGCCCGTACACAAAAACTGACCACGCCCTTTCCTCCTCCCACTGAGTCTCCATCTGCGTCCTCTGAGGCATTTTATTTCCTTCCATTGACATGTTCTTGCCTTCAGTCCCTGTCATATCTGAAACTTCTATTCTCAGTGGACTGTCTTTCCTGACCAGCTGTCCCTTGCTACTGCAGTTGGCTGTTAGAATCTCTGCATATAGCATACCTTCATTGTCTTCGGACCTGTCGTTTGATCTTAGTGTGCTCGTCGTCTTTTCCCTGGCCCCACGTGGGTCTGATAGGGCCTTCATGTTCGGCATGTCTCCGTTGTTGCTTACCATCCCCTTGTCTGCGCCTGACTTTGGATTTCCTGATGTCACACCTGAATTGTCATTTGTCTCTCTAATCTGTTTCAGGCTTCGCAGTTTCTCTTCTAAGCACTGTATCCTAGCTTCTGCTGCTAAGACCTGTACTTCCCACTTCCTGCACTCTTCAGCTATCCGCTCCTCCATTTTCTTACCAAGCTCTACTATCTTCCTTCCCCACTCTTCCTCCCTTTTTTGGAGCTCTAGCTCCCAGTCTTTCCTCCCTGGTTCGTCCACCAGATCTCTGGGTTTCCGTCCTCTAAGGCCACCCATTTTTTTTTTTTTTTTTTACTTTTTATTACCACAGACAGAAGGCTAGAGGAGGGAGAGGGTGTTGGGGAGAGAGAGAGAGGGTAGAAAGAGGGAGAGAGAGGAGAGAGAAAGGGTAGAAAGAGGGAGAGAGAGGAGAGAGTATGGGGGTGAGGGATAAGACCAAGGGGGAGGGAGAGAAATGTGAGGGGGGAGAGAAAGCGTAGAGAGAGGGAGAAAGAGAGGGAGAGGGAGAGGGAGAGAAAGAGAGAGAGAGGGAGAAAGGAGGGAAGAAGGCTATGAGAGAGAGAAACGCGAGGGAGGGAAAGGTAAGAGGTCTGTGGGGGAGGCAGTCAAATTCCAAGGATCAGCTGTGTGTACTCACCTAGTTGTGGTTTCGGGGTCGAGACCCAGCTCCTGGCCCCGAGTGTGTATGTGTGTGCGCGCGTGTGTGTGTGTGTGAGCACGTGTGTGTGTGTGTGTGTGTGTGTGTGTGTGTGTGTGTGGCTTGGTGCTGCATATATTTGAATCTATAATTAATGTATTTATAACAAAATATTAAATATTTATTATTAATAAAAATTCAGTTAAAATATTTTCTGATAGGTTAGTGTATGAATATAATGAGGAAAGAGACAGTTGATAGAAGAAGAGAAACTTTCAAGGGAAATACCACAATAGCTGTATAATTTCTGCTTGATGGGGTTGTAAAAGTGAATGGTAGGGTGATGCCTCCTTAGTTGGGGTTGTCAGATATGTCTTTTATCTATGACAGAAATTCCAAGACGCTGCTGCAGACGCTGGTGATGAAGTTTGGAAGTGGGTATAAATGAAGAAGAGAGTTCAAACTGTACAGATGAAGGTAATACAGTCCAGAAAAAATATATCGAAAGTCGGTTTTAAAATCAGTATGTTTGTAGAACAATGTAAGCCACTTACCATATAGCGTCGGGGTCAGCTTTGGATATGGCACTATATACAGCAACACCGACGCTCCTCAAGTATTCTGGGTCACTGGATGCTGGGGTCATTTCGTTAAAAGTGTCACAGTTGTAGATATGATCACTTCCAAACTCAGAGGTAACCTGCAACGATAATAACCGGACAATGCTGGAGCTGTTTTGTACTCTGGACAAATACGAAGACTTCAGAGTGAGGGAGTCAGCGTTGGCTGGACAAATACAGAGTACTACTACTACTACTACTACTACTACTACTACTACTACTACTACTACTACTACTACTATTACTACTACTACTACTATTACTACTACTACTACTACTACTTCTACTACTACTACTACTACTGTGGAAAATTACATTTATCTGAATGTATCATTATGTACATAAGAGTAAATGAACAAAGATAATTATTATTTATCAGTTAGACAAGTAGGAATTTGGGACACCTAAGCCGCAAAAAATGTCCTTCGATACCTACCACTGTCATATCCACAAGTTGCTCTGGACCTATTAATTACAAATGAAATATACATCACCAGGAATGCTGGTAAATATATAAATTTGTGGACTGTATATTAAATTTAAAAAGGGATTATATATACACACATTTACATAACAGAAAAAGAATATCTTAATATCACTCATCAATTTGACTGGAGATTAAGGTGTATCATATTCAGAAAACCTCACTAACTAAATTTATGAAAATAATACTGGCCAGAATTATAACACAAATCTATATAGCTTATCTGAGGTTCCTGGAGCTGTCTTGTCCAGTCGTCTGATATCTCAAGTTATGCAGGAATGCACATCCAACAATTTTGCCTCCTATTTGAGAGGTGTCAACCCAATTTTACCTCTAGAGCACGAAAAATTCTTCACATTATACCAACGTTTCTAATCCAAATTCAAAAACAACAATGGCGAGTGTCTTCTGCGCAGGCACAGGGTTTCCCATTTTCGATAATATACTTCTTTTAAAAATACACTTTTAATCAGGTTTATTTACACAGCATAATATTGGGAAATTATTTTCCACACTGCAGCCAGGCGGAGGTCGATGCTAAATGACTCAAATTGCTGATTTGGCAATGGTGGAGGACCTGGGTACATATAGGATCTGGCATCCACACGGCGACATATTACACAAGATTTAATCACCCTTTTTACACTTTGCCGTCCTTGTGGAATCCAGAAAGTTTCCCTAATACAATTTAAGGTATCTTGTACCCCACCATGCATTACATTTTTATGGGCATTTAAAACAATTAAATTTGTTAGATGATGAGTTTTGGGAAGTAAGATAGGTGTTTAGCATAATCACCCAATTCAGAATTTTGTAACCTACCTCTGCACCTAATTACATTGTTCTCTAAATACAGCCCCAATTTCTTTATTATGGAACCTTTCACAATTTTTATTTCCATCATCAATTTAATCTCATTTCCATAGATTTCCTCCTGTACCCTCTTTATCCAATATTCAAGAGGATGTCAAAACTTATATGAGATATTCATCTTGTTTAGAAATTTAAACACCAACTTAGTTACATTGATTAGTTTAGGTAAAGAAGAATACCTATTTATATCAATGGCTAAGGAAGGACAAACTATTGGAGCGGTGGTCACAGTCAGGGCCGGATTACCGCATAGGCAAACTAGGCATTTGCCTAGGGCCCCGCGCATTTGGGGGCCCCGCGGTCCAAGGGGTTCAGGGGCTCATCCAAGACTGCGCACATGGTGCAAGTGCAAAGGGGTCCCTACCTAAAAAGTTCAAGTGTTTGGAGAGTAAAATTGATTTTTAAAAATTAATCAAAACAAAAATAAATAATGAAATAAAATAAAATAAAAATAAATAAACCTAACCATAGATGGCAACACTCAACACGCCTTTGTTTACATCAGAACAGCTGTGTTTTCCCGCTAATGGCTGAGTATGGGAGATTCCTCTCCAATTTTCTGTAGTAATTACACGTTATCTAGACTTGTACTGTGACAAATTAACTGAAGTGTTGTTGATAGATATTGATGTGTATGGATAAATGTTTGTTTTCGCCTCTAAATGTTAAGGGATGAAGCTTTTGAAATGTTTGAAGAGAAAGCTAAACTGCTGGTGAAAGACTACAGTTACCGGGCTGATCATCAGTGGTCAAGGAAGAGGAAACGCAATTTTGAAGAGCCAGACAATGAAATTGTGTTGCTACCAAGACAGAAATGTAAGACAGCTACATACTTCGTCATTCTGGATTCACTGATTACAGAATTAGTGAAAAGAAAAGAAATCTACCAGAATCTCAATGACAAGTTTGGATTTCTGTTCAAAATTACTACTATGCCAGATGCAGAATTGAGAGAAGCTGCATTAAAGTTGCAACAACACCTTTCAGCAGATGTTCAGGACACATTTGTTGAAGAAATAGTTCATTTTTCTGGGTATATGAATCAGATTAAAGCTCCACCTGAAAAATGTGCGCCCTCAGCTGCTTTGAAACATTTAAGAAATGCAGGTATCTCAGAAACCTTCCCTAATGTTGACATAGTGTATCGCCTTTACCTAACACTTCCAGCTACTAACTGTGAAGGAGAACGTTCATTTTCTGTTTTGAAAAGAGTGAAAAACCAGCTCCGTTCAACAATGAGCCAAGACAAATTGTGTAACCTAGCCTTGTTGACCATTGAGTCTGATCTAACAAGAAATATTGATTTTCAGAATATAAATGATGATTTTGCCAATATGAAATCCAGAAAAAAGTTTATTTAAGAAGTGCCTGTGAATATAAACAATTCTTTACTTTCTTGAGTTTATATGATTTGATAGTCTTATGCATGATGCAATGATAGCAATAATGGTCAGTGATTTATAAAGGGAATAATAGTGCTGTAGTGGTTATGCTGAATATAATAGGTACATGATGTCACTACTTTAATAGCCTAATCTAGTAATACTATGCTGTCTTGAGTTTATTCTCTTTAAAATGCATGATTTAACAAGATAGTTATAATGGCTGTTGGTAAATGGTTTTGGTTGTCTTGATGTACTTTCCCTATTAAATTTAATCTAAATAGCCAGAATGTATTTAATTAGACCTTAAACAGGCTCACACCGACCCCCCCCACTCCCACCCCCAAGCTGGAAGGGGTCGCTTCGCTTACCCGTAACTCAAAGGGGCCCCGCCTATCTGAATAGCCTAGGGCCCAGAGACTTTCTTAATCTGGCCCTGATCACAGTAATTTCTACAGGAGTAATGTACGCCTTTTGTACAGGCCAATTAGCATTATTTACCAACCAGCTCGGTCCTTTAAACCATGATACAGCATTTGCAAATTTAGCATAAGATAAACCTTGAGACAAGAAATCAGCTGGATTCTCCTCACCAGGTATATGATTAAATGTTAACATATGCTGACCCAAACTATTATACTTCTCTTGCATCTGATTAATTTCAGCGACTCTGTTTTGTACGTACACAATTTTACTGTTTCCATTACGAATCCATTGTAAGGATACCTCATTATCAGACCAAATTACAGTGTCGCTAATATTTATCTCCTGCAACTTATTTCTTATATAATTAGCTAATTTGACACCTACATAAATGGCTGTTAATTCCAACTGAGGTAAGGTACGTGATTTAACTGGAGACACTTTAGTCTTAGACATAACAAGAGAAATAACACTATTACATTGAAGATAAGCAACTGCTCCATATGCCAATTTTGAAGCATTACAAAAAATGTGGAGTACATTTTTCCCATTTGGATTGGCCACCTGGCGTTGGAACTCCAACACTGGAATGTTTTCATACTCACCAACTAATTCATCCCACCTGTTAATGAATTCCTCAGGTAGAATTTTATCCCAAGCACATTTAAGTTTCCATGCTTCCTGTATTAATAATTTCCCTCTTATATTAAGGGGTGACACTAAACCTAGTGGTCCAAAACATTTGGAAACTTCAGCAAGCAAGACTTTCTTAGTTAATTTATTGGGCATACTGTAATTATTAGGTTTTAACATTAACAAATCTCTCTCAGTATCCCAAGTTAAACCCAATACATTATTACATTTTGGCACTTCATCTCCAGGGCAATCTTTACTTATTTTGTCCTTTAATTTGGACGAATTACTATTCCATTCCCTCAGAGGCATATTTGCACTTTGCATTATTTTATTAACAGTTCCTCTTCAGTTGACGTCACACCCAGGAAATTGTCCACATAAAATTGTTTGCTCATTACTTTACTCAATGGACTTCCCATACGTTTAAGGTGCTCATTTATCGTCGCTTGAAGTAGGAATGGACTGGATGTAGCACCAAATAATACGCTCCTAAAGCAAAAGGTTTTCAGAGGGCTAAGTAGGTCACTAGGTTTCTCAGGCCATAAGAAGCGGGTACAATCCCGGTCAGCCTCTTGTAAACCCACTCTTAGGAAAGCTTTACTTATGTCAGCCGTAAAGGCTTCAATCTGAAATTTAATAAGATATCTCCTAATTTTTCCGTCAACGACGGACCTGTCATCAAACAGTCATTTAAACTAGGTACATTTTTGTTACTCCTGGCACTACAATTAAACACAATTCTCAGAGGAGTGGTCTTAGAATCCTTCTTCACTCCGTGATGTGGCAAATATTGACCCTAAATTTTGGCTTGCTCAGGAGGTACCTCTTCTAAAAATTTATTAATTAACTGCTCAGCAATTATATCATTATAGGCAGTTAACAATTCTGGTGTCTTACTCAGTTTGCAGAGCTGAGCCTTTAATTGTCCATATGCCATTCTGTAATTAGTGGGCAATTCTGGATGGTTCAGTCTCCACGGAAGTCGTACCCATTATTGTCCAGATTCAAATTTTACATCTCTCAGGTATTGCTCATGAGTGAAAGAATCGTCTGGACTTTCTTCATTTACATTTATTCCAATGCTGTTTAATTCCCACAATTTATGCACTGGCTCAACACCGTCCTCTATGGAAGAATTATACTGGGGCACGACTTCATGAGTAAGACACACAGTTACGGTATTTGTAGTTTCCTCTAGTCATGAATTATTATTACGAGGAATCCTACCATACATTACATGGCCTCCTGCAGTCTTCAAAAGGGTGACACCACATTTCTTTACCATACCCTTTACAAAGGAGGCATAATAGTCACTACCTATCAAAATATTTATTGGGCCTACAGAATCATCACTTACACCAGAAGGTGCTAAATTTACATTATGTGAAAGTCTTTCTGCAGCTTTACTAAGTCTCACTGTAGATATTTTTTTCTATAAGTCTATCTACAATTACTGCATTAACACGTTTTTTCTCATTGCCAACCTGACAGTTACATAAACAGTGTCATACAATTGAGCCTTTTTATCTGAGAGAAAACCAGATAATTTTAAAGTTGTGGGATCTCCCATCTGTACTTTCATACCATCAAGACATTTGCGTTTTATGAAAATACGCTGGGATTCCTGGTCCAATATTGCAGTTACATTTTTTGATTTATGCCTTTTATCATCAATTTTTACCTGTAACACAGGTAAGGCTACTTCAGCAAAACCATCATTATTAACATTATCAGCAATTTTTACAGTAGCTACTGTTATGTCAGGATTGTCAACATTATCATTATTATCAGCATTATCAAATAGACCCTTACACATGACTATATGGTGTCTTCCTTTGTGACATTGATAACAGTAGTTTAATTTGGCATGACAATCCTTTACATTGTGATTATCTAAACACCTGATACATCTTTCAAGTTCCTCCAATCTTTCAAGTTTATCATTCCATGAATTGTATGCATTGCAATTCTTAGAAAAATGAGTACCCTTGCAGAAAAGACAATCTCTCTTTTCTTTGACTGGTTTCTTATTAGCTGGGCTACTCTTATGAGGGTACTTATTCTTCTTACCTTGTGGAGAATCACTATTTCTGATTCTTGCTACTTGATATGCACCTATGCAACTATTTTTAGGAAATGAATTTTGATTATTAACATTTTAATAATTTTTACCTTCGTGAAACTTGACAGATACCTCAGAGTTATTATGTGTTTCATCTTTAAAATGAGTTGGTTGGCTGGTCTGCAACTGCACAATGAATTCTTGTAGACCTAGTCTTATTTCCTCCAGACCAAAATAACCCTTGTGATATTTGTTCGAGAGCAATTCAAGTGTTTTATAGCTTAGTTTATTCTGTACAATGGCACTCAATAACCAGTCTGATTCCTTCAGATTATATTTATTACTTAAAGTTTTGAGAGTGGTCTCCAGTTTAACTCTAAACTGCTGTAAACCTTTGTAAGTGTGATCTGGAGATTTTAAATTAACAATAATATTCACTAGATCCAACCTACTTTGTTCTGTATTACCATAAGTGACTTTCAACAAGTCAACTGCTTCCTTGTAAGAATCATCTACATTGGGAAAGGCTTGTATGAGTATGTGAGCATCTCCTCTTACCTGTCCTTTGGGTAAAATAATTTAGTTACCAGGCTAGGTCACTCCTGTCATGCACAGCTGCTTTAAAAATTGACAAAAATTCCTCCCAATTTTCTCCAGGATTAAATACAGGTAAACATAATTCTGGGAGTTTTGGCAAAGACATATTATTTGCTGGAGCAGACTGACCAACTGCCTGGTTTACACATTTTAATTTATTCAAAGCCTGACTTTCACAAGAATCTTTTCCTCTAATTCATAATACTGATTAATCATGAGATCTACTTCAGTCTCATCTACACAGTTTACTAGCAAATCTCCTTCATATTTGTTGTAATATAATTTGTATGAATCATATCTATTCCCTAAAGCATCTAAATACAATTTTAAATCATCAGTATTCACAGTTTCTTGATTCATTAATTCCAAACATTTATTATATGCCTTGGTTACAGGACCTTTTCTGGCCTGTAGTGATGCTTTTTTGGCTCTATATTCCATATGTTTTTCTTCTATATTAATTTCCTCATTTTCAGCCATGATGCAATGTATTAAATTCAACTTAATTAATAACACTGATTACAACTTACAACACTGATACAACTTACCTTTGAATAAATACCAGCTACTTGAGCTTAGCAATTACATGTAAGAAAATTGCAATATAAATTTTAAATACACATTAATAATGTTAACCACACTTGAGCTTAGTAATTACATATGTAAGAAAATTATATAAATTTTAAATGTACATTAATACAAACCTTTAGCCAGACATGACTCATCAAAATTAATATTATACAAATTAATAAATCCTTGCCAGAATTTGGCATAGCAAAATTAATATTATACACATTAATATAATCAGCTACACTTGGCTTATCAAATTAATATTGTAATAATTATAATCCACTAAACATTAAGTAAATTTGTGAACTTAACATCCACTTCCTTCTGTCATTTCACATATAATTATTAAGTAATTAACTAATTAATGACTTCACTAATTACCTCCGGTTCAAGAAGGACAAACAGGCAAATTAAATGTGGAAAATTACATTTATCTTAATGTATCATTATGTACATAACAGTAAATGAACAAAGATAATTATTATTTATCAGTTAGACAAGTAGGAATTTGGGACACCTAGGTCGCAAAAAATATCCCCCTTCGATACCTACCACTGTCATATCCACAAGTTGCTCTGGACCTATTAATTACAAATGAAATATACATCACCAGGAATGCTGGTAAATATATAAATTTGAGGACTGTATATTAAATTTAATAAGAGATTATATATACACACATTTACATAACAGAAAGAGAATATCTTAATATCACTCACCAATTTGACTGGAGATTAAGGTGCATCATACTCAGAAAACCTCACTAACTAAATTTATGAAAATAATACTGGCCAGAATTATAACACAAACCCATATATCTTATCTGAGGTTCCTGGAACTGTCTTGTCCAGTCGTCTGATATCTCAAGTTATGCAGGAATGCACATCCAACAATTTCGCCTCCTATTTGAGAGGTGTCAGCCCAATTTTACCTCTAGAGCACGAAAATTCTTCACATTATACCAACGTTTCTAATCCAAATTCAAAAACAACAATGGCGAGTGTCTTCTGCGCAGGCACAGGATTTCCCATTTTCGATAATATACTTCTTTTAAAAATACACTTTTAATCAGGTTTATTTACACAGCATAATATTGGGAAATTGTTTTCCACAACTACTATTACTACCACTACTACTACTACTACTACTATTACTACTACTACTACTACCACTACTACTATTACTACTACTACCACTACTACTATTACTACCACTACTACTATTACTACTACTACCACTACTACCACTACTACCACTACTGCTACTACTACTATCCACTCTGCTTACCGACTGACTCCTTCCACTACACTCCTATTAGGACTGAAGAAGCCACTATTGGTGGAACGTTTTCTCTAATAAATGTGCTGATCTGTACATAAATGTCTTTTTCTACATCTTGTAGGTATCACTATCCCATTCCTCAATATCTCTTCTGATCATAAATAAATCGCTGTTTGACTTACTCGATTATCTAAGAATAAATTCACATAATGTTCATTAGCATATTTTACATAGTTGCTTGCATTCATAATTACTGTCTTGAACCTTGTTATTGTTGTTATTTTGACTTGTGTTACTACTACTACTAATCATAATTATAATAATAATCATAATAATAATAATAATAATAATAATAATAATAATAATAATAATAATAATAATATCTTTATTTACTGCATGTTTAAGGTATGCAGACCATCAATGACATACTACTATATAGAAAGCAGCTTGTTATGCTGAGCATTTCCCGCAAATTAGGTCAGTTTTGTCCCAGGATGCGACCCACACCAGTCCACTAACACCCAGGTACTCATTTTACTGATGGGTGAACATGGACTACCCTCGCTGGGAATCGAACCCAGACACTCGCCGTGTGAAGCGAGAGCTTTAGCCGCCAGGTACCTGGTCCCAATTTGACTCTTTTTACCACAAAAATAAATGTCAAAACTGTAATATTAACATGTTTGTGATAATTTCTGTTTTCTTCATCCTTGTACCTTCACTATACATACTTTGATAATGCAAATTTTGAGCAGATTCTAACCTCTTGTGCTTATGTATTTTAGGATATTGATCCTTCTGGTTTAATGAGAGAATCTCTCTGTAGCTAAATTTCCACACTGATGTTTGTTATTGCAAGGTCAGATTCTGTCATATTGAAAAAATGGAATATCAGTATCCATTATGAAAACCTAAACTAATGCACTTCAAATATTCAACGTTAAGAGAATACTGCAGTAGAAATTTATGCCACACTCTCCACTAATTTTTCTGGCACGCATTAAGGTACAGTGTCCCTGAGCTATGCAATAAAGGGATACCTTTTATGGAATCGTATTGCAACAGAAGTTCATCTAGATATGTTCTGTGTCATGTCTTCTGTGTCATGTCTTCTGTGTCATGTCTTCTGTGTCATGTCTTCTGTGTCATGTCTTCTGTGTCATGTCTTCTGTGTCATGTCTTCTGTGTCATGTCTTCTGTGTCATGTCTTCTGTGTCATGTCTTCTGTGTCATGTCTTCCACTACCTTCATCCAGTTCTGCCGTTTCAAGCTTCAGAACACATTTTCCAATCGGTTTCAAGCTTTCATTAAATGCAAATTATAACTAGGGAACGTTTTATACACCAGTTTTATATTGTAGATGAATGGTTCAGAGAACCGAAACGTTGATAAATTAGACACATGTGCAGCTCTTGGGTATCTTTATTGAGGAAACGTTTCGCCACACAGTCGCTTGCCTAACCCTTGGGCACGACCTAGTTCCACATTGAACAAATGTGACACCACCTACAACTGCTGCACCTCTCCTGCCATACGGTTTATAAGCTGCTTCTCCGCCCATATGCCGTATTCAGTTCAAGATTGATGGACTGAACACATCGACTCAAGGTTGAGGGACTGATTACCTCATTCTCCTCCTGTTCTTCAAGTTTCTCCTATGTATGGACTGATGAAGCCACTGTGTGGCGAAACGTTTCCTCAATAAAGATACCCAAGAGTTGCACATGTGTCTAATTTATCACCAGTTTTATATACACTATTCCAGAATTCGGCTTCTATCCTATAACTTAAGAAAACCTCTTCTGCTCCGGTTTATTCTCCTGAGAAGTTAATTTTGTTAGTGGAATGTGTAGGTATTATTTTGATAATATTAAGTTCAAAAAGTAATAGCACATATCTTTGTTCACATCGCTACTGGGCCGTGCAGACGTGCTGCGCAGTAGCTCCTGATTGAGTTGGCTTTTGCGCAGTGTTGACGTGTACTTAGCTCTGTGAAGACCTGTTTGCGCGCTCTCTACGAATTGAAGCAAGATGCCCTCCATCGAGCAACTTTACCAACAGCTTAAGGAAGAATTGAGGATGGCGAGGATGGAGATTCGGCGACTGACCGAGGAAAACAAGAAGATTCGTAGTAGTCCTCCTGTTTTGAGTCCTCAGGTCAAGAAGGGAAACTGGTCAGTGGCTGGACAGCAGGGAACGAAGTTGACGATCAAGAAGACGAATGGAAAGGTAGAAACGATGAAGAAGAAAGAGACTGCCGTGGAAACTGTTGTGGAAACATCTAATACATTCTCAGTGCTACCCGACGAATGTGAGTCGACTACTGGGAACGTCACGACGAAAGACATTAAGGAAGGTAAGAATATTGTTGTTGTTGGGATAGCCAAGTTAGGTATATGGATAGGGCGTTCTGCTTAAAGGACAGGAGTAGGAGACAGAGAGTTTGCTTTCCTGGGGCTGGGATGGAGGATATTGTTAGCCGTCTGGATGACATCATGAGAGGTAATGGGAGCAATCCTATTATCTGTCTCAGTGCTGGAGGCAACGATGTTGGCAGACGTAGGAGTGAAGACCTGATTAGCAGGTATAGGTCAGCAATAGAAATAATTAGGAGTAAGGGTGGGAACCCTGTCATATGTGGTATTTTGCCAAGGAGAGGAGTTGGAAATGAATGGTTGTCAAGGGCAATTGGTGTCAATTGCTGGCTGGACAAATACTGTAAGGAAAATGCGGTAACATTCATTGACAACTGGGACCTCTTCTATGGCAGAAATGACATGTATGCCAGGGATGGGGTTCACTTACCTAGGTCTGGGGTGGCAGCACTGGCAACTGCAGTGGAGGGAGCAGTTAGGACTTTGAACTAGGAATAGTTAGTGGTATGGGTTTTGGCAGGAAATCAGTGAAGTCCCAGTGTAGTAATATTACGAGTTCTAGGGGAACTAGTAATAAGCAGAACGAGGTAGATATTGAAAAGCCAGGGACTTTGGGTGATAAGGACAGTAATAGGTTTAGTAGAAAAACAGAAATGAGCAGGAAGGGTAAAGAGAAAGGAGAGTCTTTCAATGTTTATTATGCTAATTGCCGTAGTGCTAGGAATAAGATGGACGAGTTGAGATTAGTTGCTAGTGCAGGTAACATTGATGTATTTGCCTTAACTGAGACGCGGTTTAATTAAGAAAGTCGGGACATGCCTGCGGAATGTCATATTCAGGGCTTTAAATTGTTCCAAGTAGATAGAAGTATCGGGAAGGGGGGTGGGGTGGCATTGTATGTCCGAGATCGCTTGAACTGTTGCATAAAAACGGGTATTAAGTCTTAAGTAACACATACAGAGTCTGGATAGAATTTTCAGAGGGGCATGAAAAACTGATTTTAGGAGTGATATACTGTCCCCCAAACTTAGATAGGGACCAAGGGAGACTACTATGGGAGGAAATTGTTAAGGCCACAAGGCACGATAATGTAGTAATTCTAGGAGACTTTAACTTTAGTCATATTGATTGGAATTTCTTGACTGGGAATTTAGAATCATACGACTTCTTAGAAGTAGTTCAGGATTGTTTTTTGAAGCAGTTTGTGACAGAACCTACAAGGGGAAATAACCTGCTTGACTTAGTTATGGCAAACAATGAATCCCTTGTTAATAATTTAGAAATTTCAGAGGAACTGGGTGCTAGCGACCACAAATCAATTACATTTAGCATTGAATGGAAGTACGATAGTAGCGATAACTCAGTAACAGTCCCAGATTTTCGCTTAGCAGATTACGATGGCCTTAGAGAACACTTATCATCTTTTGACTGGGGTAACGAAGAGAGCTATCAATATGACAGTTTTCTGAACACTATACATGCTGCTCAAAGAACGTTTATCCCATATAAAGAAATTAGATCAAATAGAAATGACCCAAAATGGATGAATAATAGGCTCAAATATCTACTAGGGCATAAGAAAGGAATTTATAGGCGTATCAAAAGAGGTGAGGGTCATCTTATGAATCAGTATATTGACATTAAGAGGGACATTAAAAAGGGGATAAGAAAAGCTAAAAGGGACTATGAAATTAAAGTTGCTAGGGATTCTAAAACTAACCCAAAAAGTTTTTTCCAGGTCTATAGAACAAAAGTTAGAGATAAAATAGGTCCCCTTAAAAATAACTATGGGCACCTTACTGACAAAGAGAATGAAATGTGCTCGATTTTAAATAATTATTTTCTCTCAGTTTTTACACAGGAAGACACTAACAATATTCCAGTAATTAATTTTTACAGTGGGCTAGAAGAAGATAAATTATGTAACATCACAGTCACTAGTGAAATGGTTGTGAAGCAGATAGACAGACTGAAGCAAAATAAGTCGCCGGGTCCTGATGAGGTTTTTTCAAGGGTTCTTAAGGAATGCAAAATGGAACTCTGTGAACCATTAACTAATATTTTTAATTTATCTCTTCAAACAGGTGTAGTGTCTGATATGTGGAAGATGGCTAATGTAACTCCTATTTTTAAAACAGGGGACAAGTCGTTACCGTCAAATTACCGCCCAATAAGCCTGACCTCAATTGTAGGCAAATTACTAGAGTCAATTATAGCTGAGATTATAAGAAGCCATCTCGATAAGCATAGCTTGATTAATGATACTCAGCATGGATTCACAAGAGGCCGGTCTTGTCTAACTAATTTATTAACTTTCTTCAGTAAAGCTTTTGAGGCTGTTGACCACAATAAAGAATTTGATATTATTTACTTAGATTTTAGTAAGGCTTTTGATAGAGTTCCGCACCATAGACTGTTAAAGAAAGTGGCAGCTCATGGCATTGGGAGAAAAGTGCTCTCGTGGATCGAGTCATGGCTCACTGACAGGAAGCAGAGAGTGTCCATAAATGGGGTTAAATCCGAGTGGGGATCAGTAACAAGTGGCGTTCCACAGGGATCAGTCTTGGGCCCGTTGTTGTTTATAATATATATCAATGATCTTGATGAAGGAATTACTAGTGATATGAGCAAATTCGCCGATGACACAAAGATAGGTAGGATAATTGATTCAAACGTAGATGTTATGGAACTTCAGGAGGATTTAAACAAGCTTTATTCTTGGTCAGAAAAGTGGCAGATGCAGTTCAATGTAGATAAATGCAAGGTTCTGAAGCT
This sequence comes from Cherax quadricarinatus, assembly GCF_038502225.1. NCBI lineage: Eukaryota > Metazoa > Arthropoda > Malacostraca > Decapoda > Parastacidae > Cherax > Cherax quadricarinatus. Next base: position 33,236,207 of record NC_091324.1, read on the forward strand.
TGGGAGTGCCCATAACCCTAGTACTTATAAGTTAAATGATGTAAAACTTAGCCATACAGATTGCGAAAAGGACTTGGGGGTTATGGTGAGCAGCAACCTTAAACCAAGACAGCAATGCCTAAGCTTACGTAATAAGGCAAATAGATTACTGGGATTTATATCAAGAAGTGTAAGCAACAGAAGTCCAGAGGTCATACTGCAGCTTTATACGTCATTAGTAAGGCCTCACCTAGATTATGCAGCTCAGTTCTGGTCTCCATATTACAGAATGGACATAAATTCGTTAGAAAACATTCAGTGTAGGATGACTAAATTAATACATAGCATTAGAAATCTTCATTATGAAGAAAGATTGAAGACTCTTAAGTTACATTCACTTGTTAGACGAAGAATGAGGGGAGACCTGATCGAAGTGTATAAGTGGAAGATAGGTATTAATAAAGGGGATATTAATAAGGTCTTGAGGATGTCTCTCCAAGAGAGAACCCGCAGTAATGGATTTAAATTAGATAAGTTTAGATTTAGAAAGGACATAGGAAAGTATTGGTTTGGAAATAAGGTAGTAGATGAGTGGAAGTCTACCTAGTTGGGTTATTGAGGCTAGGACTTTGGGTAGTTTCAAATTTAGGTTGGATAAGTACATGAGTGGGAGGGGTTGGATTTGAGTGGGACTCGCACATCAGCGCTTATTTCTTGGGTAGCATTGAAAATTGGGTTGGGCAAATGTTTTGTTAGTGGGATGAATTGTAAAGGACCTGCCTAGTATGGGCCAACAGGCCTCCTGCAGTGTTCCTCCTTTCTTATGTTCTTATGTTCTTAAATTGCTGATACATCTTATAAACTGGATGAAATACTTTTGAGCTTAGACTGTGTAGGTTCATATTTATCAGTTTAATAACATAGTTGATGTACTTTTAATTGTTGGATTCTCTTCAAGAACTGGAGAATGCATCTTCTGGATGGCTTTAGATATGATGTGTTATTTTAAAGGAATGTTTAAATGAATTTTGGTTATATTAGTGTTAATTTGTCAATATAAAAACTAGTTTCTCTGTTATAACTGAAAAATGTTTCTTCTGAGACATTATGGCGACTCTTACTTAAAGAAAAATCTGGATTGATTTTTTGCCAACGTAGCTCCCAATCTGCTTTATTTTTTGTTTTTAAGAAATTCAGCATAACGAAACTGATGGTTAACATGTAATAATTTGTGAAAGTCTCTTCCAAATGGCTTCAGTATTTCAGTGATGGTAATCTGATGCCTCGGGAACGCCTCTTCAGAAGAGTTTTGCATCAAATCTTCAATGTAAAGTAAAAATACACAAGTGCAACTAATGTGACATTTATTGTAGCAACGTTTCGCTCTCCAGGAGCTTTATCAAGCGAAACGAGCGAAACGTTGCTACAATAAATGTCACATTAGTTGCACTTGTGTCCTTTTACTTTACATATTGTCGGTAATTCTACCAACTTTATTACAAATCTTCAATGTTAATACTTATATTAAACACTTATTTTATACTCTGCACTGTCACGTGCACTGAACTACAGGTGAGAAAACCCTGAGTTATGAAATCTAAAGCTACCTTTCTTGTGTAAGCCAACAACTGAAGAATCTAGTGGTACAGTATGCCATAATTATATTTAACTTTCTCCTGCAATTCGCTGAAGAAGGAAATCAGTCATGGGGACTTGAAAAGGCGAATGGGATAATAGCACTCTGGACAGTGAAAGCCCAACTACTGCCATCCTACCAGAAACGTATATGTCACTACCGTAGCAACGTATGGCAGCACCGCATACCCAAACAATAACAGTGGCGCTGTTAAGTGGCGATATCCAAACTAATCCAGGACCTCAAACTTTTGTACAAGTGTTAAACAGGCAGATAAGTGACGGTGATAATGACGGTCTAGTAGCTAGGAATGATAACCTTAAAACTCCATATGCAATGTATACATAGGTCAGTGTAAGACAATAGAACCATTCTTATCTCAAACACCACCACACATATGTATACACTGTACTAAGTAGGAAAGAAGGACAATATACCTTATGTGGGGAATTAGGCAGTGTTTGTGGGATCATAGCTGAGTCAGGTTAGTAGTCCTTCGTTGCAGCCGTGAATCCCCGTCTGAAGCCTGCCGCGACACCTCAGCATAATTCAGTCAATGGGGTACTGACCTTGTTCCTCACATTAGGCAGTGTATGGCACCTGATGGTGGTAATCTCAGGTTGTAGGTGCCAATCCCCGCACGAGTATACACAGTACAGATGAATATTCGAGGTCCCGAATATTTACACAGAGGTAAAAGGCTGGGATTCACCTGAGAAATACCTGTTGAGTTACAGAACTGTCTGGTTCAGCTAATGAGGCCCTTGGGTGCGGTGATCGTGATGTACGACTGTATTCATGTGGGGGAAGTCGCCCATCTCACTACTCACTTGTGATTGACCGCTTGGCTCAGCCTACACCGGTCGGCACTCAAAACTGGCGGGCCGAAGGTCTCTGTGGCCTATTTTTTATGGGAAATGTAACTACTATTTTTAGCGAAGCATATATCTCTAACTTAACTTAAATACGTGTAGTAGTAACGTAGTACAGTCGACCCTCAACTAACGGCGGCATTAAGTAACGGCAATTTCGTGTAACGGCGCTTTTTGCCGTAGGAAAAATGCCTTAACCAACGGCGACAAACTTTACCAACGACGTTCTTCCGGAACATGTCCCCAGCCACTCCAAGACTCAGTGTGCCATTGTTTGCAAGCTGTTGCGGTCTGTTTCCACGTGTACCTCCCATACATTTTGGATTATTCCACTGTTTCTAGTGCTTGTAACTGCTAAATAAGCCACCATGGACCCCACGAAAGCTTCTAGAGCCAGCCCTTTGGTAAAGGATGTGAGACAAACGATAGAGTTCAAGAAAAAGTTTGCAGAAAAATATGAAAGTATTGGTGGTAGAGGGTGGTAGTGATGGTGGTAGAGGGTGGTAGTGATAGTGGTAGATGGTGGTACTGGTTGTGATGATGGTAGACGGTGGTACTGGTTTTGATAGTGGTAGAGGATGGTAGTGATGGTGGTAGAGGGTTTTAGTGATGGTGGTAGAGGGTGGTAGTGATGGTGGTAGAGGGTGGTAGAGATGGTGGTAGAGGGTTATAGTGATGGTGGTAAAGGGTGGTAGTGATGGTGGTAGAGGGTGGTAGAGATGGTGGTAGAGGGTGGTACTGGTAGTGATGGTGGTAGAGGGTAGTACTAGTTGTGATGGTGGTAGAGGGTGGTACTGGTTGTGATGATGGTAGACGGTGGTACTGGTTGTGATGGTGGTAGAGGATGGTAGTGATGGTGGTAGAGGGTTTTAGTGATGGTGGTAGAGGGTGGTAGTGATGGTGGTAGAGGGTGGTAGAGATGGTGGTAGAGGGTGGTACTGGTAGTGATGGTGGTAGAGGGTAGTACTAGTTGTGATGGTGGTAGAGGGTGGTACTGGTTGTGATGGTGGCTAGCGCGACGGGCTGGAGTTTTGAGACTCTATGACCGCGGGTTCAATCCCGGCCGGGGGTATGGTTTATGGTGGTAAAGGGTGGTAGTGATGGTGGTAGAGGGTGGTTCTGGTAGTGATGGTGGTAGAGGGTGGTACTGGTTGTGATGGTGGTAGAGGGTAGTACTGATTGTGATGGTGGTAGAGGGTGGTACTGATTGTGATGGTGGTAGAGGGTGGTACTGATTGTGATGGTGGTAGAGGGTGGTCCAGTGATTCTCAAGCTGGTCCGAGTGACATTGAAAAACCAAGAAGGGAGGTAACCCCACCAAAGGACTTGGTACCTGAAGTCTTTATGGAAGGGGATTCTCCTTCCAAGAAATATATTTAAAATTTATATTATAATTTTCTTACATGTGTAATTGCCAAGCTCAAGTGTAGCTAGAATTTATATTAATGAATTTAGAATTTATATTATAATTTCCTATAAGCTCAAGTGTAGCTAGGATTTATTCAAAGGTAAGTTGTAGTATTTACCTTTATAAAGTACATAATTAAGTACTTAATCAGTGTTATTAATTAAGTTGAACTTAATACATTGCATAATGGGTGAAAATGAGGAAATTAATGTAGAGGACAAACACATGAAATTTAGAGCAAAAAAATTATCATTGCAGGCTAGAAAAGGTCCTGTAACCAAGGCATACAATAAATGTTTGGAATTAATGAATCAAGAAACTGTGAATACTGATGATTTAAAATTGTATTTAGATGCTTTAGGGAATAAATATGATTCATACAAATTACATAAAAAATATGAAGGAGATTTGTTAGTAAATTGTGTAGACGAGACAGAGACGGACCTTATGATTAACCAATATTATGAATTAGAAGAAAAAAAATTTCTTGTAAAAGTCAGGCTTTGAATAAATTAAAATGTGTAAACCAGACAGTTAATCAATCTGCTCCAACAAATAAGACGTCTTTGCCAAAACTCCCAGAATTATGTTTACCTGTATTTAATCATGGAGAAAATTGGGAGGAGTTTTGGTCAGTTTTTAAAGCAGCTGTGCATGATAGGAGTGACCTAGCCTGTGTAACTAAATTATTTTACCTCAAAGGACAGATGCTCACATACTCATACAAGCCTTTCCCAATGTAGATGACTCTTACAGGGAAGCAGTTGACTTGTTGAAGGTCACTTATGGTAATATAGAACAAAGTAGGTTGGATCTAGTGAATATCATTGTTAATTTAAAAACACCAGATCACACTTACAAAGGTTTACAGCAGTTTAGAGTTAAACTGGAGAGCACTCTCAAAACTTTAAGTAATAAATATAATCTGAAGGAATCAGACTGGTTACTGAGTGCCATTGTACAGAATAAATTAAGCTGTAAAACACTTGAATGCTCTCGAACAAGTATCACAAAGGTTATTTTGGTCTGGAGGAAATAAAACTAGGTCTACAAGAATTAATTGTTCAGTTGCAGACCAGCCAACCAACTCATTTTAAAGATGCAACAGATAGTAACTCTCAGGTATCTGTCAATTTTCACAAATGGAAAAATTATCCCAATGTTAATAATCAGAATTCATCTACTACCTCATCTCCCATAACATTCTCAACCCCTGCCAATTTGGATTCAGGCCTAATAAAAATACTAATGATGCTATTATACACATGCTAGAACATATATACACTGCAATAGAGAAAAAAGAAGTCCCACTGGGGATCTTCATTGACTTACGTAAAGCTTTTGATACAGTTGACCATGACTTGCTCCACATATTAGAGGTATTAGAGGGCACTCCCTCAACTACCTCAAGTCTTACCTCAGCAACAGAAGCCAATATGTGTACGCAAATGGGGCAAGCTCTTCCGCACAACCAATTACAGTTGGTGTCCCACAGGGAAGTGTCCTTGGCCCTCTTCTCTTTCTCCTATACATAAATGACCTACCAAATGCTTCGCAATTACTCAAACCCACACTTTTTGCAGATGACACCACATACGTCTTCTCTCACCCGAGCCCAGTCACGCTAGCCAATACTGTAAACACCGAATTACAGAAAATATCTACCTGGATGAGGACTAACAAACTTACACTAAACATTGACAAAACCTACTTCATTCAGTTTGGTAGCAGAGCTACAGATGTACCTCTTAATTACCTATCACAAAGCTAACAGAGGGAAAATTCTTAGGAATCCACCTCGATAATAGACTCAAATTTCATACACATATACAACAAATTTCTAAGAAAATTTCCAAGACCGTAGGCATACTATCGAAGATACGGTACTATGTTCCACAGTCAGCCCTCCTGGCCCTTTATCACTCTCTTATTTACCCCTATCTCACCTATGGAATTTGTGCATGGGGCTCAACAACAATTAACCATCTCAGACCACTAATTACCCAACAAAAGGCTGCAGTTAGAATGATAACAAATTCTCACTACATGTAGCACACTCCACCAATATTCAAAACACTCAACCTACTCACCATAAAAAACATCCATACTTATTATTGCACTTATTACATACATAGAACACTTAACTCTGATATTAACCCTCCCCTCAAACATCTCCTTGCCAACCTCAACAGAACACATGACCATAATACAAGGCACAGATCACTCTTTGATGTTCCTCGTGTCAATCTCACGCTATGCAAAAACTCAATGCACATAAAAGGCCCTAAAATCTGGAATTCATTACATGTAAATATAAAAGAAACACTACCTGTTCATAAATTCAAGTCTCTTCTCAAAGTTCACTTACTCACTCAAAACCAAATAAATACTGAATAACTGAACCATATAAATTGTATATCCTAAATGTTACTCACAATTATATCACACAAATGTTAAACCTAACTTTGTTATTTTTTTAAATACACTACCTAACAGAATACTCCATTCTACTGAATGAACAGCAATGCATGCAACCATAGGACCTGTCTTTGTAATACTCATTTGTATTTTATAGTTATCTGTTTACAATAATGTCTTATCACTGATTTCATCATTGGTTAGTTAATCTTAAGTTAATTTTAAGCCAGCCCGTAATGCTATGCATATAAGTGGCTTTGGCATGCTGCTCTTACCTGTATTTTTTTGTACCTCTGTATGTATGCTAAAATTTCTAAATAAATAAATAAATAAATAGGTACATATCAAGTAGCAGGAATCAGAAATAATGATTCTCCACAAGGTAAGAAGAATAAGTACCCTCCTAAGAGTAGCCCAGTTAATAAGAAACCAGTCAAAGAAAAGCGAGATTGTCTTTTCTGCAAGGGTACTCATTTTTCTAAGAATTGCAATGCATACAATTCATGGAATGATAAAGTTGAAAGATTGGAGGAACTTGACAGATGTATCAGGTGTCTAGGTAATCACAATGTAAAGGATTGTCATGCCAAATTAAACAACTTTTATCAATGTCACAAAGGTAGACACCATATAGTCATGTGTAAGGATCTATATGATAATGTTGATAATAATGATAATGTTGACAAACCTGGCACAACAGTAGCTAAGGTAAAAATTGCTGCTAATGTTAATAATGATGGTTTTGCTGAAGTAGCCTTACCTGTGTTACAGGTAAAAGTTGATGATAAAAGGCATAAATAAAAAAATGTGACTGCATTATTAGACCAGGGATCACAGCGTACTTTCATAAAACGTAAATGTCTTGATGGTATGAAAGTACAGATGGGAGATCCTACAACTTTAAAATTATCTGGTTTTCTCTCAGATAAAAAGGCTCAATTGTATGACACTGTTTATGTAACTGTCAGGTTGGGCAATGAGAAAAAACGTGTTAATGCAGTAGTTGTAGATAGATTTCCAGAGAAAATATCTACAGTAGGCTTAGTGAAGCTACAGAAAGACTTTCACATAATGTAAATTTAGCACCTTCTGGTGTAAATGATGAATATGTAGGTGTTATGCAGGGTTCTGCATGACATCGTAATGTACATATAGTGGAGAAGTGTGCCATAATAGTATGAATATTATAGTTGTAAAGAATAATTTTATAATTGATAATGTGCATTTGGGAGTACTGTAAAGTACTCTAACTGTAATTATAAAGAAATTCTGTTAATGATTTATTTTCCAAGGATGTTTGGGGTACGCGGAGTAAGCATGGTTTGAGAGAGTCACGTGACGTTAGATGGTGTGTAGAGGCTGGCGTCGGAGATGCTGTGTATTTAAGATAAGTTTGTAGTTGTGCACTCATTTTGTTTATCCAACTCAAGCCATAGGCTCTCATATGGCTTACCTGTATGTTCACCCAGGCTCTGACATGTTCAGGGTGCTGTGGGAGGCGTGAAGTAAGAAATGAGGTTTGTAGTGTAATGACGGCCTGACGCTGACGAAGCCTAGTGGTTATGGTGGCTGAACCTCCAGCCAGCTGTTGTGTGTACCCTCATTTTGGGCATTTAGGATTAAGGTTTTTCTGTTATGTTATGTTATGGTGACTAAATAGATATATTTTCCTAATTGGGATTTTTGCCTAACCCTCTGTTACCCAACCCCTTGAAGTACACATACCAGTTTAGCGCTTTCTGTTTTGACTGGGATAGCCCTGGGTGGCCAGTTTGGGCTTGAGATGTGTGTAACTTTTGCCCTTAGACCAGGCTCAAGCCCCCAGCTATCCCACATTTCTGCATAACATGGGGGCCTGTCCGGGAGAATTATCAAATTTTATGTGGTAATTCAAGTTTGCAACCTGGAAAGTCAATAATCATTCCTGGATAAGGAAGTAGTAATTTTACAAATGAAATTAGCCCTAGTTGCAGAAGAAAAGGAACGGTTAAGGATTGAGCGCACAAAGATCCAGGAACAGAGAGCCTTAGAGGAGCTTAGGGCTCAAGAAAGAGCTAAAGAGAGGCAGCTTGCTTCTCACCCAGACACAGACACAAGGGTAGATGTTTTTCATTTTGATAAAGCCATAAAATTTGTGCCCAAATTCCTAGAGAAAGACCCAGACCAGTTTTTTCTGCTATTTGAAAGTACTGCCAAATCCCAAGTTTGGCCGGAAAAGGAATGGGCGACATTAGCAAGAACCCAATTAGTTGGTAAAGGGTTACAGGCTATTAGTTCTTTAGAAGGATCTGCCTTTTCTGATTATCATAAGCTAAAAGAGGTAGTTTTACTGGCTTATCAAATGTTGCCGGAAAAATACCGGCAGAAATTCAGAGGACTAAAGTTTCAGTCAGGGCAGTCTTTGGTGGAATATGGTAAGGAGAAGATGTCACTTCTAAATAGGTGGTGTCGCTCAAAGGGGGTGGTAGGCAATTATGAAGGTGTAATTACCTTAATTTTGTTAGAGGATCTTTTGGGAAATGTTCCTTCTGACCTTAAGGCATATCTTGAGGAGAAGGATCTTGATGATTTTAATAATGCTTTAGAGCTGGGTGACAGATTTTTAGCTAACCAAAAATTTGGTAGTAGTTACCACACCTCACATACTAATAATGGTAAGTTTTCTCCACCCACCAATAGGAATAAGAAATTTCAGAAGTTTAAGCCACCCATTTATCAGCCTAATAACCACCAGAGCTTTAATAACCCTAATTTTCCAGTACCCACTCGAGGAGGTTTTAAGTCAGCTGTCACAGGTCCAGGACTACAAGGAACAGGTGGGACCAGCCCAGTTCCCCAGAACCAAGGGATCCAACCAAGGTCAAATGGGTAGGGGGCCTTTAAACCTTATCACTGTACATATTGCAATAAACAGGGCCACCTGCAGCCATATTGTCGAAAGATGCTTAGGGACCAGGCTGCGGCAGATGCTTCTCCAGTAAATACACTGATTACACATGATGTGGCTTGCATTGCAGTCTTGCCCCAAGGTATGCAAAGAAAACCAGCTGTCTCTGACCCTCGGATGAAGGTCTATTCAAGTAAGTCTACTGTGGCCTTACACCAAAATGAAGGTAGGGTCACGGGTGTTATGTCTTTGAGGGACACTTGTAGCACATACACCTTGCTTCGCAGGGGTGTATTGCCAGTGTCGGATGACACCTACACCGGATTGGACATTTTTCTTAAAGGGATAACTGGAGTCCCTGTCAGGACTCCAGTGCACAGGTTATGGATAGAGTCTGAGTACCAGTCTGGGTACCTACCTGTAGGTATTGCAGAAGATGTACCTTTTCCAGGAGTTGACCTTCTACTAGGCAACAACGTTGTGGGACTCCTCAAAAGTGAGGAATGTTTGGTTTTGCAGGACCCTGCTTTGCAAGGTGGTAATGACCCAATTGGAGCAACGGTACCTGAAAATTTTTCAATGTGCTTTCGGACTGAACAGGGGAAGAAGGCAGGAGCTGTGCCTCCCTGTGACCCTTCTGCACACTGTGGTGATGGTTTGGGCATGGGGAGCCTGTTCAATGAGTCTGACCTGCAGGAGACTCTGAGCAGTGATGAACCGGCTCAACCGGAACTCGGTTGGAGAAGTGGTCTTGGTGCTGATGTGGGAAAAAATCCCCTGACTCTGCAGCAGCTGAGTGAGGCCCAGGAAGGTTGTGACCTCCGGAACGCTATTCATTTATCAGTTGTCGTGGAGGATGTGGTTCCCAGATTTACCAAGTGTTTATTTTGCAGAGTTGATCAAATGAGCAAGACTCTTTTTAAGAGGACCTGTGCTTACGTGGACGCGGCAGAACTATTAAAGTGTCTTTGTCAGTATTTTTTACAGATTCTGAAGGAACGGCATTTCAGTGTTAAGACGGGAGAGCTAAATAATCAGTGTTTATTAATAAATTCCTTTTCTAACAGGTTACCAGAGTCTGTACCCTTTCTGAATAATTTTGTGTGTGTGCTTTTGAGATTTCTGATGAAACATTTTTGTCTCTTAGGCTTTGCACAAATCACCCAGAAGTCATATTTTATGAAATGTCATGTAGTTTTGAGAGGCCTACTTGAGGTTAAATTTACCAATGTATATCATCCTAGGAGTCAAAGAAAAGCTCCATGGTTTTCCCAGTCTCTCAGGGCAATGCATATTTGTTTTCCCCAGTACCAGAAGGACTGAGAGGAGGGAATTCCCCTCCCTTTCATTACCGTGTGGGGAAGCACTCTGGAATCATTAAGTCATGTGCTACGTGACGATGGTGATGTTTCCCCAGCGGTGTTTTTTCTCGGTTTCAGAAAATTCTTGGCTAAGATGAGGTCGATGGCACTAGTGCACCAGTCTGCCAGTCCGTCCAGGATGACGTGGGACAATGAGGTGGTGCTACACATTCTGGAAGCTGGAGAGATGGGATTGGCATTGGAACCGGGTCCTGGGAAGGCTATGATGGAACTGTGTGGTGACTTCAAAATGATGATGGATAAAGTCCCTGAGAAAGATAATGTAAGCAAGAAAAATTGTAAGAGATTGTGGAAGATTTGGATCTTCTGAAAGACTGGTTGAAGTGTTGGCTCAGCCATGGTGCACCTTAGTGAAAGAGTTTTGGGATGCTGAAAAATGGGGCCATGTTAAACCCCATGAGGTAGAGGTTTCCGAATTTGTGAAATATCAGCAGGCCTGGCATGATGTAAGCTGGGGTGAAATAGGTTCCTTGAAGGAAGTGAAGTGTTTATTTCTAGAGACTGTGTTTGTATCCAGCGAGAGTCGGTGGACGTTGTTTTTTACTGGTCCCACACTAGGTGATACCTTGAAAACGTGCACTGACTGCCGCCAGGTACAGTTAAAAAATAAGGTTTTGTCTCTTCTTTATGAACTACATGCAAATTGTGTGAATGAACAGTGGGTGCGTCATCTGCTTCCCACGACCATGTGTGCCAAGGACACACCCGTATTTGTAACTTTAATATCTCTGTCCATGTACCTTTTGTATGCCATTAACCCTCAAGATCTTTTATGTGTAATCCTGAGTTACCCACCCCGGGTTTTGCAAAATGATACAGAGGTTGGGTCAGTCTTGTTGCAGGGTAGAGCAGGAGAAGTAATGCCACTCGGCTGCTTCTCAGCAAAAAGTAGCAGGCACCAAAGAATTTATACCTCAATAGAAAAGGAGGCTTTTGCCTTAGTGTTGGCAGTGCAACATTTTGAGGTGCATATATCTTCATCAGTTCACCCTATAACTGTGTATAGTGACCATATTCCTTTACGTTTCCTTCACTTAATGAGGCACCACAATCAGAGACTTACAAGGTGGGCCTTGTTTCTCCAACTTCTTAATCTTGTGATTCATTATGTGAAGCGAGCAGAGAATGTGGTTGCTAATACCTTGTCTTGTGTTTAAAGTGCACGATGTAGTGTATAGATCACTTATCTATTCTTATTTTGCAGTGATTTGCGGTAGACGAGTAGATGGAACCCTGGACCACCCAAAGGAGAAGGGCAGGTTGAGCTGGAGCTGGAGGTATCAGGATTCCCTAGTGTGTGTGTATTTAGGGGGGTAGTCACATCAAAGGCCATGCCTAGGTAAGGTATGCTACGTTTTTTAGGTGTTGGCTGGAATGCCTCGCCTCTGTTTTATGTTGGTATAGGGACTGTTGGACCTAACGTTTTAGTGAATGTGGGGCTGGCGGTGATGCCCTCCACTGTTTGGGTCATGTCTTTTGATCCGAGGTATTTTGGTTCTCCAGGACTCTTTTTCAATTTTTCCTTTTTGGATCACCGCTGGGGTGATTCCAGGGTCCTTGGAATGACATGTAGGTTGCGGCCTGGGAGGTCCACCTTTTGGGGGTCTTCAGTGATGACTCCAGGGTTTTACGGCAGCAGTCCCACCAACAAGATTTATGTGCCTATCCGCCCATTGTTTTTGGGGGCCTGATATTTTCCCCTCTCCTGTGCTCTCCTGATTCTCGCAGAGGTGTGTCATGGGGAACCAGTTTTGTTTACTAAAGATTGCTGTGAGATGGGAGTGATAATGTGATGTTGTTTTCTCAGTAGAATTTAACATGTAACATCTGTTTTTCTTTTCTTTGAACTCCTGGAAAATGTACTTACTGTTTTAAAGGTTTTTTTTTGGTGGCACATACAGTTTGGTCTGCCTTGCAACATACTGAACTTTGGTGTTACTTCATAAAACGGCATTCCTCAGGGGCAATTTTGTACAAAGTTTACTTGCTCGTTTATAAGTTTGCTTGATGTGATTTAGGTAAAATGCATCAACACCAGCGCCTGGCCAGTGCTGTGTTGTAATGGTGCCTTTTCCTAAAACAGCTCGTTGGGCATAGAACTTGATCACTTTTATGTTCGACGAGTTTCATATGTCTGCAATCTAGTACCTCAGTTTGTTAATATTGCATATTTGTAGTACCAAAAGACCGTGATTGTATGGTGGTCATTCCCCAGTTATCATTTTGCCAGTTGCCTCAGACCTTAATGTGGGGCTTATTTTCTTTTTTTTTCTTTTTGCCTAGCGGTGTCCGTAGGGACCCCACTAGCAGAGTGAGACCTATGATCTGGGGGTGGGGGTGTTATGCAGGGTTCTGCATGACATCGTAATGTACATATAGTGGAGAAGTGTGCCATAATAGTATGAATATTATAGTTGTAAAGAATAATTTTATAATTGATAATGTGCATTTGGGCGTACTGTAAAGTACTCTAACTGTAACTATAAAGAAATTCTGTTAATGATTTATTTTCCAAGGATGTTTGGGGTACGCGGAGTAAGCATGGTTTGAGAGAGTCACGTGACGTTAGATGGTGTGTAGAGGCTGGCGTCGGAGATGCTGTGTATTTAAGATAAGTTTGTAGTTGTACACTCATTTTGTTTATCCAACTCAAGCCATAGGCTCTCATATGGCTTACCTGTATGTTCACCCAGGCTCTGACATGGTCAGGGTGCTGTGGGATGAGTGAAGAAATAAGAAATGAGGTTTACCTGGAGTTTACCTGGAGAGAGTTTCGGGGGTCAACGCCCCCGTGGCCCGGTCTGTGACCAGGCCTCCTGGTGGATCAGCCCCTGATCAACCAGGCTGTTGCTGCTGGCTGCACGCAAACCAACGTATGAGCCACAGCCCGGCTGATCAGGAACTGACTTTAGGTGCTTGTCCAGTGCCAGCTTGAAGACTGCCAGGGGTCTGTTGGTAATCCCCCTTATGTGTGCTGGGAGGCAGTTGAACAGTCTCGGGCCCCTGACACTTATTGTATGGTCTCTTAACGTGCTAGTGACACCCCTGCTTTTCATTGGGGGGATGGTGCATCGTCTGCCAAGTCTTTTGCTTTCGTAGTGAGTGATTTTCGTGTGCAAGTTCGGTACTAGTCCCTCTAGGATTTTCCAGGTGTATATAATCATGTATCTCTCCCTCCTGTGTTCCAGGGAATACAGGTTTAGAAACCTCAAGCGCTCCCAGTAATTGAGGTGTTTTATCTCCGTTATGGGCGCCGTGAAAGTTCTCTGTACATTTTCTAGGTCGGCAATTTCACCTGCCTTGAAAGGTGCTGTTAGAGTGCAGCAATATTCCAGCCTAGATAGAGCAAGTGACCTGAAGAGTGTCATCATGGGCTTGGCCTCCCTAGTTTTGAAGGTTCTCATTATCCATCCTGTCATTTTTCTAGCAGATGCGATTGATACAATGTTATGGTCCTTGAAGGTGAGATCCTCCGACATAATCACTCCCAGGTCTTTGACGTTGGTGTTTCGCTCTATTTTGTGGCCAGAATTTGTTTTGTACTCTGATGAAGATTTAATTTCCTCATGTTTACCATATCTGAGTAATTGAAATTTCTCATCGTTGAACTTCATATTGTTTTCCGCAGCCCACTGAAAGATTTGGTTGATGTCCGCCTGGAGCCTTGCAGTGTCTGCAATGGAAGACACTGTCATGCAGATTCGGGTGTCATCTGCAAAGGAAGACACGGTGCTGTGGCTGACATCCTTGTCTATGTCGGATATGAGGATGAGGAACAAGATGGGAGCTAGTACTGTGCCTTGTGGAACAGAGCTTTTCACCGTAGCTGCCTCGGACTTTACTCTGTTGACGACTACTCTCTGTGTTCTGTTAGTGAGGAAATTATAGATCCATCGACCGACTTTTCCTGTTATTCCTTTAGCACGCATTTTGTGCGCTATTACGCCATGGTCACACTTGTCGATGGCTTTTGCAAAGTCTGTATATATTACATCTGCATTCTTTTTGTCTTCTAGTGCATTTAGGACCTTGTCGTAGTGATCCAATAGTTGAGACAGACAGGAGCGACCTGTTCTAAACCCATGTTGCCCTGGGTTGTGTAACTGATGGGTTTCTAGATGGGTGGTTTGTAGTGTAATGACGGCCTGACGCTGACGAAGCCTAGTGGTTATGGTGGCTGAACCTCCAGCCAGCTGTTGTGTGTACCCTCATTTTGGGCGTTTAGGATTAAGGTTTTTCTGTTATGTTATGTTATGGTGACTAAATAGATATATTTTCCTAATTGGGATTTTTGCCTAACCCTCTGTTACCCAACCCCTTGAAGTACACATACCAGTTTAGCGCTTTCTGTTTTGACTGGGATAGCCCTGGGTGGCCGGTTTGGGCTTGAGATGTGTGTAACTTTTGCCCTTAGACCAGGCTCAAGCCCCCAGCTATCCCACATTTCTGCGTAACAGTAGGCCCAATAAATATTTTGATAGGTAGTGACTATTATGCCTCCTTTGTAAAGGGTATAGTAAAGAAATGTGGTGTCACCCTTTTAAAGACTGCAGGAGGCCATGTAATGTATGGTAGGATTCCTCAGACTAATAGTGCATGACTAGAGGAAACTATAAATACTATCACTGTGTGTCTTACTCATGAAGTCGTGCCCAAGTATAATTCTTCCATAGAGGATGGTGTTGAGCCAGTGCATAAATTGTGGGAATTAAACAGCATTGGAATAAATGTAAATGAAGAAAGTCCAGACGATTTTTTACTCAGGAACAGTACCTGAAAGATGTAAAATTTGAATCTGGACAATACTGGGTACGACTTCCGTGGAGACTGAACCATCCAGAATTGCCCACTAATTACAGAATGGCATATGGACAATTAAAGGCTCCGCTCCGTGAACTGAGTAAGACACCAGTATTGTTGACTGCCTATAATGATATAATTACTGAACAATTAATTAATAAATTTATATAAGAAGTACCTCCTGAACAAGCCAAAATTTATGGTCACTATTTGCCACATCACGGAGTGAAGAAGGATTCTAAGACCACTCCTCTGAGGATTGTGATTAATTGTAGTGCCAGGAGTTACAAAAATGTACCTAGTTTAAATGACTGTTTGATGACAGGTCCGTCGTTGACAGAAAAATTAGGAGATATCTTATTAAATTTCAGGGTGAAGAATTATGCCTTTAGGCCTGACATAAGTAAAGCTTTCCTAAGAGTTTGTTTACAAGAGGCTGACCAGGATTGTACCCGCTTCTTATGGCCTGAGAATCCTATTGACCTACTTAGCCCTCTGAAAACCTTTCGCTTTAGGAGCGTATTGTTTGGTGCTACATCCAGTCCATTCCTACTTCAAGCGACGATAAATGCACACCTTAAACATACGGGAAGTCCACTGAGTAAATTAATGAGCAAACAATTTTATGTGGACAATTTCCAGGGTGTGACATCAACTGAAGAGGAACTGTTAATGACTTATGGAGAGTCTAATAAAATAATGCAAAGTGCAAATATGCCTCAGAGGGAATGGAATAGTAATTCGTCCAAATTAAAGGACAAAATAAGTAAAGATTACCCTGGAGATGAAGTGCCAAAATGTAATAATGTATTGGGATTACCTTGGGATACTGAGAGAGATTTGTTAATGTTAAAACCTAGTAATTACAGTATGCCCAATAAATTAACAAAGAGAGTCTTGCTTGCTGAAGTTTCCAAATGTTTTGATCCACTAGGTTTAGTGTCACCCCTTACTATAAGAGGGAAATTATTAATACAAGAAGCATGGAAGCTTAAATGTGCTTGGGATGAAACTCTACCTTAGGAATTCATTAACAGGTGGGATGAATTAATTGGTGATTATGAAAAAATTCCAATGTTGGAGTTCCCATGCCAGGTGGCCAATCCAGTTGGGAAAAATATACTCAACATTTTTTGTGATGCTTCAAAATTGGCATATGGAGCAGTTGCTTACCTTCAATATAATAGTATTATTTCTCTTGTTATGTCTAAGGCTAAAGTGTCTCCAGTTAAATCACATACCTTACCTCAGTTGGAATTAACGGACATTTATGTAGGTGCCAAATTAGCTAATTATATAAGAAATAAGTTGCAGGAGATAAATATTAGCGACACTGTAATTTGGTCTGATAATGAGGTATCCTTACAATGGATTCGTAATGGAAACAGTAAAATTGTGTACGTACAAAACGGAGTCACTGAAATTAATCAGATGCAAGAGAAGTATAATAGTTTGGGTCTCAAGGTTTATCTTATGCTAAAATTGTAAATGCTGTATCATGGTTTAAAGGATCGAGCTGGTTGGTAAATAAAGCTAATTGGCCTGTACAAAAGGCGTATATTGCTCCTGTTGAAATTACTGTGACCACCGCTCCAATAGTTTGTCCCTCCTTAGCCATTGATATAAATAGGTATTCCTCTTTACCCAAACTAATCAATGTAACTAAGTTGGTGTTTAAATTTCTAAACAAGATGAATATCTCATATAAGCTTTGACATCCTCTTGAATATTGGATAAAGAGGGTACAAGAAGAAATCTATGGAAATGAGATTAGATTGATGGAAATAAAAAGTGTGAAAGGTTCCATAATAGAGAAATTGGGGCTGTATTTAGAGAACAATGTAATTAGGTGCAGAGGTAGGTTACAAAATTCTGAATTGGGTGATTATGCTAAACACCTATCTTACTGCCCAAAACTCATCATCTAACAAATTTAATTGTTTTAAATGCCCATAAAAATGTAATGCATGGTGGGGTACAAGATACCTTAAATTGTATTAGGGAAACTTTCTGGATTCCACAAGGCCAACAAAGTGTAAAAAGGGTGATTAAATCTTGTGTAATATGTCGCCGTGTGGATGCCAGATCCTATATGTACCCAGGTCCTCCACCACTGCCAAAGGAGCGTGTACAATTAGTGAAACCATTTGATGTAACAGGTGTAGACTATAGTGGTCCAATAATTTTAACAGGTACTTCAGATGATGTTCCACTGAAAGTGTATGTATGCTTGTTCACTTGTACTGCTACTAGGGTAGTTCATTTAGAAGTGGCTCAGGACTTGTCTGCAGAACAGTTTATACAGCTGTTTCGAAAATTTGCAGCTAGGCGATCCTGTCCGAGATTGATGATTTCGGATAATGCCACTAATTTTGTAGCGGGTGCTCAACACTTGATAGAATTAAATAATAGCAACGATGTTCTATCTCTGTTCACCCAACGAGGGTGTACCTGGAAATTTATTACTTCTAGAGCCCTTTGGCAAGGGGGGGCTGTACGAAAGACTGATAGGCACAGTGAAGAGGTGTCTTCATAGAGTACTACACCGGAAGAGAATTAATTTGTAAGAATTCCATGCAGTGTTAGTGGAGGCAGAGAATCGTATAAATAATAGGCCTCTCTCGTACATGAGTGATACACCTGATGCAGATGTATTAACACCTTCTCACCTAATATGTGGAAGGAAATTGGAAGCTGCCCATGTCTATAGAGATAATCCGGAAGAAAGTGATGAAGATTAAAATGATGCAGCAGTGTTGTGTGATAAATTTAAAATGCTAAATAAAGTAATTGATCATTGGTCTAATGTGTGGCGTAAGGAATATCTTCTTACACTACGTGAACACTTTTATGGTGCGACAGAGGCAGTAAATTGACAGCACATTCAACCAGGTGACATTGAGTTAATTGATACTGAACAACATCGAACATTGTGGCCTCTGGGCAAAGTATTGACATTGTACCCAGATGCACAAGGTGTTGTCCAGAATGTCAAAGTGTTGTGTCGTGGCCAGGAAAGTTTACGCAAAATTAATAAATTGATTCTCTTAGAATTAAATGGTATTCAATCAAACGTAAATAAAAATCTAAGGGAAAGTGACACGAGTGATATTGAAGGCAACACTGACCAATTGATGCAGGAAGATGAAATTATAGTAAGACCTACTAGGAGAACAGCCACTCAAGTCAGAACCAGCTGGAATGGTCTCCTAAAGGAAGGAGTAATTTGAGTCGTTTAGCAATGAATTCTGGCGAGCTGCAATGTGGAAAATAATGTATTTTCTGAAAAAATCTAGCGTATTTTTTATGAAAATTAGTGTAATACATTGTATTTAATAAAAATTAATTTTAAATGAAAAATGGCACCGGCGACGGGGAGGAGCATTGTTGGAGGAGAGACGCCATTGTTTTGAATGTGGTTAAAGGCACGCTGGTGTAATGTGCATAAATTTTTTTTCACTCTAGAGGTTATATTGGGCTTAAAACCTCTCAAATAGGAGCCGAAATTGTTGGATTTGCAGTCCTGCATGACGTGAGCATTAAGCAGATGGACAGGACAGCTTCAGAACCCCCAGCTAAGTCATGTCTATTTTTGTGTCGGAATTCTGGCCAGTATTTTCATCATAATTTTAGACAAGGGGGTTAGGTATGACACACCGTAATCTCCAAACTAATTGGTGAGTCTTATTATTATAAATTCTCCTTCTATGTATATGTATTCACCTTTTAAATTTAATATACAGTCCACATATTTATATTAATGATTTTACCAGAATTCCTGGTGATATATATATTTCATTTGAATTTAATATAGGTCCAGAGTGACTTGTGGATATGACAGTAGTAGGTGTCGAAGGGGGACATTTTTGCGACCTAGGTGTCCTAAAATTCCTACTTGTCTCTGTAACCTTGATAAAGAATAATTAACTTTGTTGCTATTTACTTGTGTGTATCTTATGAGATACATCCAGATAAATTTAATTTTCCACAGTACCAATTTTGTCCTTTAATTCGTATTAATAAAGCCACTGGATGGCGAAACGTCTACAATAAAGATACCCAGACGTTGTATGTCATTCATTTGCAGTAACCAGTTGAAGAATAGATCCAAAAGGTACCTAATGAATGAAGTGACAGAAAGGGAGGAGAATGATTTTTTATTTTATTTAGCTAATACTCATGTAAATGTAAATAACTCAATTTGCCTTATTCCTAGTACATATATCTCCTTTATATAATAATAATAAGGTATTACAAGGACCCCAGTGGCAATAAGTCACTTTGTCTGACTTTTTTGGGTTACCTTAGGATCTCTACACATATGCTGCTCTGAATGATAATCTATGTAACTGTATGTGTGTATACCTGAATAAACTTACTTACTAGCTCCATCTTCCTCTCTCTCTCTCTCTCTCTCTCTCTCTCTCTCTCTCTCTCTCTCTCTCTCTCTCTCTCTCTCTTACCTCTTCAATGAATGCTGAGCCGATCTCCTGGAAGAGTGGATCGTTGAAGTCCAGTAAATAAGTCCTAGTAAAAGGAAATTTGTATTAAAATTTGTTAAAAGAAAGTGAATGTTTTATATTTCAAAGGATGTTGATAACAACAATAATATCATAAAACTGTACAGTAGGCCTAGTGGTCTATTTAGGCAAGTCTTACTCTGCAGTAAGCTTCCCCCTAGTAGGCCTAGTGGTCCATTAAGGCAAGTCTTACTCTACAGTAGGCTTCCCCCTAGTCCAAGCTTCACACAATAACCACACACACACAAAAAACAATTTTTTTGTGTGTGTTTGGACTTAGTTTCAGTAAACATTTTAATTCGAACCGCAGTCCCGAGGTTAAGAGGATCAGCACTGTGTAGTGTCTACATCAGTGGCTTCTGTCTGTAACACAACTGTCTTTTCCCACAGCCACAATAGTTTTAATGGTAAATCTATCCTCGTCTCCCTCAAAGCCAGGTGGGGGGGGGGATGATAGATTTACCGTAAAAATTACTGTGGCTGTGGGGAAGGACAGTTGTGTTACAGAAGGGAGCCACTGACACAGACACGACACAGTAGAACTTTCTGTGAAACGTTCTTGTTAGAAGCCCGGCAGTTCAGTGTTAAAGTGCTTGATCTGTTAACCTCGGGACCACGGTTCGAGCCTCCTGTCCACCTTTCTGTTGTTCAGCGATAATTTTTCATTGCTATTTAGCTCGATTTCATATAAACACGGAGGCAAACAGGTATATCTTGCTAATTCTACTTACACTTAGGCCACACTACACAGGCACGCACATGTATGTATATACATACATACATCTAGGTTTTTCTTCTTTTTCTTAATAGCTCTTGTTCTTCTTTATTTCCTCTGTTCTCCATGGGGAAGTGGAGTAGAATCTTTTCTCCGTATGCCATGCATGTCGTATGAGGCGACTAAAATGCCCAGAGCAATAGGCTAGTAACCCCTTTTCTTGTATACATTACTAAAACAGAGAAGAAGAAACACTTTATAAAACTGAGATGCTTGAATGTGCGTGGATGTAGTGCTGATGCTTAGAAAGAAATGATTGCTAATGTTATGAATGAAAACAAGTTGGATGTACTGGCCCTAAGCGAAACAAAGCTGAAGGGGGTAGGCGAGTTTCAGTGGGGAGAAATAAATGAGATTAAGTCAAGAGTATCTGAGAAAGTTAGAGCTAAGGAAGAGGTAGCAACAATGTTGAAGGATCAGTTATGGAACGAGAAGAGGGAATATAAATGTATAAATTCAAGGATTATGTGGATTAAAGTAAGCTCAAATTAGAAAAGTGGGTCATAATAAGTGCGTATGCACCTGGAGAAGAGAGGAGTGTAGAGGAGAGAGAGAGATTTTGGGAGATGTTAAGTGAATGTATAGGAGCCTTTGAACCAAGTGAGAGAGTAATTGTGGTAGGGGACCTGAATGCTAAAGTAGGAGAAACATTTAGAGAGGGTGTGGTAGGTATGTTTGGGGTGCCAGGTGTAAATGATAATGGGGGCCCTTTGATTATAGGAAATACATAATTTAAGATAAAGAGGACAAATAAGTGTACAAGACATGATATAGGGCGTTATGACAATAGTTTGTTGAACTACATATTCGTAGATAAAAGACCGTCGAGTAGACTTCAGGATGTACATGTTTATAGAGGGGCCACAGATATATCAGATCACTTTTTATTTGTAGCTACAGTGAGAGTAAAAGGTAGATAGGATACAAGGAAAATAGAAGCAGCAAGTAAGAGAGAGGCGAAAGTTTATTAACTGAAGGAGGAGGCAGTTAAGGTAAGATATAAACAACTGTTAAAGGATACATGGGCTAGGAAGAGTATAGGCAATGGGGTCGAAGATTGTGGTTACAGGAAAGTGGGTGCGGGAGGGAAGAAGAGCGATTGGTGGAATGATGTAAAGAGAGTATAAGAGAGAAAAAGTTAGCATATGAGAGGTTTTTACATACAAGAAGTGGTGCAAGGAGGGAAGAGTACATGGAGAGAAAAAGAGAGGTTAAGAGAGTGATGAAGCAACTTAAAAAGAGCAAATGAGAGAGTGGGTGAGATGTTATCAACAAATTTTGTTGAAAATAAGATAAAGTTTTGGAGTGAGATTAATAAGTTGAGGAAGCCTAGAGAACGAATGGATTTGATAGTTAAAAATGGGAGAGAAGAGTTATTAAATGGAGAGTCAGAGGCATTGGGAAGATGGAGGGAATATTTTGAGGAACTGTTAAATATTGATGAAGATACGAAAGCTGTGATTTTGTGAATAGGGCAAGGAGGAATAACATCTTGTGGGAGAGAGGAAGAACCAGTTGAGAGTGTGGGGGATGTGCGTGGGGACAATGAGTAGAATGAAAGGGGGTAAGACACCTAGGACTGACGGGATAAAGATAGAAATATTAAAAGCAGGTAGGGATATAGTACAGGAGTGGTTGGTGCTTTTATTTAATAAATGTATGGAAGAGGGTAAGGTACCTAGGGAATGGCAGAGAGCATACATAGTTCCTTTGTATAAAGACAAAGGGGACAAAAGAGAGTGTAAAAATTATAGAGGAATAAGTCTGTTGAGTATAACTGGTAAAGTGTACAGCAGAGTTATTATTGAATGAATTAAGAGTAAGACGGAGAGTAACATAGCAGATGAACAAGGAGGCGTGTAGACCAGGTGTTTACAGTGAAACATATATGTGAACAGTATTTAGATAAGGGTAAAGAGGTTTTTGTAGCATTTATGGAATAGGAAACGGCATATGACAGGGTGGATAGTGGGGCAATGTGGCAGATGTTGCAGGTGTATGGAATAGGAGGTAAGTTACTGAAGGCAGTGAAGAGTTTTTATGTGGATAGTGAGGCTCAAAATAGAGTATGTAAGAGAGAGGGAGATTATTTCCCAGTAAAAGTAGGCCTTGGAAAAGAATGTGTGTTGTTACCATGCTTTTTCAATATATTTATAGATGGGGTTGTGAAGTGAATGCTCGGATGTTGGCAAAAGGCGTGGGGTTAAAAGATAAAGAATCTAACGCAAAGTGGGAGTTGTCACAGTTGCTCTTTGCTGATGACACTGCACTTTTGGGAGATTCTGAAGAGAAGCTGCATAGGTTGGTGGATGAGTTTGGTAGGGTATGTAAAAGAAGAAAATTAAAAGTGGATATAGGAAAGAGTAAGGTGATGAGGATAATAAAAAAAATATTTGACGCAAGACTGGATGTCAGATTGGAGGGAGAGAGTATGGAGGAGGTGAAAGTATTCAGATATTTGGGAGTGGAGGTGTCAGCAGATGGATCTATGAAATATGAGGTGAATAATAGAATTGATGAAAATGGGCTCCTTCCTACTTTCTGTACTCGACTGAAGAAGCCTACTGTGTTGGCGAAACGTTTCGGATTAAAGATACCTAACTATTGCCAATATGATTTACCTACCAACTTAACGGTATTGTATACCATTTTGATATTAGGCTCATGTTGTTTGTAGGACCGTACCCACGCCCATCCCTGTGTGAACTGAATTAAGTATGCATCACTCTCTCATTTGGACCACCATCCATAAACACCAGGCGCCCAGTACTGAGCGAGATTTCATTGATATATAGACTGCTTGTGAGGGCTGCTGGTACACCAAACAGGATAAGGTTGAAATTAGTCTTTGAGGATTATGCACTCAGTACTGCTGGGCGCCTGGTGTTCATGTATGGTGGTCCAGTGGATAGAGTAATGAGTCCTTTGTTCATTTGACACAAGGCTGGGCATGGGAACGCAGGATCGAGCCCTGGCCAAGCCGCAGTGCTGTTAATGATTCAAAATCACTTGTTTTGTTGTTTCATATATATATATATATATATATATATATATATATATATATATATATATATATATATATATATATATATATATATATATATATATATATATGCAAGGAATTCGCAAGAGCAGGCGAAATATACACAAACACTGATCTCTGGCTGAAGGAGACTCGAACCTTTGAACCTTGAAACAAGGTACGCAGTGCTATACCACACTGGATGAATATCTTGGCGTCCAGCTTGCGCTAGACGTTTTGATCCAAGGCAGTCAGCTTTCAGGGAGAAGGCTTACAGCTTTTCATCTCATCCCCATATATATATATATATATATATATATATATATATGTGTGTGTGTGTGTGTGTGTGTGTGTGTGTGTGTGTGTGTGTGTGTGTGTGTGTGTGTGTGTGTGTGTGTGTACTCACCTAGTTGTACTCACCTAGTTGAGGTTGCGGGGGTCGAGTCCGAGCTCCTGGCCCCGCCTCTTCACTGATCGCTACTAGGTCACTCTCCCTGAGCCGTGAGCCTCTGTCTCTCTCTCTCTCTCTCACTCACCTGGTGTAGGGGTCAGTAAAGTGGCTCCAGGGACCTAGACGAGTGATGTTTGCCTCTGTCTCTCTCTCTCTCTCTCACTCACCTGGTGTAGGGGTCAGTAAAGTGGCTCCAGGGACCTAGACGAGTTATGTTTGCCTCTGTCTCTCTCTCTCTCTCTCACTCACCTGGTGTAGGGGTCAGTAAAGTGGCTCCAGGGACCTAGACGAGTGATGTTTGCCTCTGGATAAATCCTGTAATTAAATTAGTGTTAAACACTTGTCGATGCTTTGATCAAGGATTGAAAATATAAACAATACCATTAAAAATGCTTAAATATATCAAATTACTAAAAGCCCTGACTTTCTTTCCTAAATATAATTATATAACAATTACAGTAAAACAATAACGGAACAATCACAGTAAAACAATTACAGTACAATTACTTAATATAGTTACAGTAAATGTTTGACAAACTAGTATATTTAAATGGCAATTTTCTGCAACTCATACTCAATATTTTTGTTTTCATTAAAATATCCATGAATCATCCGAAAATATAATATTTGTGTTTGGTAATGTAAGCCCATAATTAACCAAGCATTTCGGGTATATTATTAATAACTTCAAAACCATTTAGTTCTAGTCATAAAATGTGATATAAATTTTCTGAACGTGGAAGGTAATTTAGATTACAGTGGACGATTATATTAAACGGCGTTTAAGTGGTGAATAAGATGACACTTGAAGACAGCAATGTTAGAGAAGTAGATAAAATCCCATACCACGGACAGGGATCGAACCCGCGATCAGAGTCTCAAACCTCCAGACCGTCGCGTTAGCCACTGGACCAGCTAGCCACAATAAGATTCGTCCAACTAGGTATATTTCTACACCATAGGAAGGTTAGCACAGGCAGCACTGTAACTAGCTGGTCCAGTGGCTAACGCGACGGTCTGGAGGTTAGAGACTCTCTGATCGCGGGTTCTATCCCCGTCCGTGGTATGGTTTGTTTGCAATCGTGTCATTACGATTTCGTGAGTCATGTTAGAGAAGTAGAGTTACTCACTAATATTGTTTATGGTCATCACATACATTTTTACATCAAGATCAAGACATGTTTTTTGACATTATTCATGAAACTATCAAGAGATTATTTTTTTCAATTCTTAAGAAAGATTTTTCCAAATATTTGGTCTCTTGATTTGCATAATGTGGAATATTAAAATGGTTTATTAAAATGGTTTATATTTCTAATGCTATGTCAATGTGTTTTTTTACAGCCGTCCAGATATATTTCTTAATAAATTACTTAGACTGTACAACAAACATTGTCCTATGAAAACGAAATAGATTACGAATAAACGGCTTGGTTGCCCATGGCTAACTAACAGCATACTAAGATCCATTGATAAGAAACATCAATATGACAAGCAATATAGACAGGGCTTAATACACAAAGATATTATTAAACACTATGCATCAATTCTCACGAAACTTAAAAACGCCAAACTGTACTACTCCAGCAGATTCACTGGAACAAGAGGAGATATAAAAAAGACCTGGAAAACATTCTTTCAGATTCTTGGCACCACAGACTGAAAAAACTAAGGATATTGTCCTAACTAAACCAAACGAAACACAATTACAGCTTATTCATAAAGTTAAGAAGATAAATAACTTCTTCTCAACCATGGAATCTAATCTCGCCAGTAAAATCTCAGGTACCAACGTCCAAGCAACTGATTACTTATAGGGGAATCTCCCAACTTCCTTCTACCTTGCACCTACTGAGCCCACTGAAATCACCACGATTATCTAATCACTTAAAAATAAATCAGGGAATCTGTCACAAGTCCCACTAATATTGTACAAGCGAGCGGCCCATGTCCTTTCACATGCTATTTCATTACTTTTAACAAATCCTTAGAGACTAGCACTTTCCCGGCACTACTCAAGACAGCAAGGGTTACACCAATACACAAAGATGGTGACCTCACAGATGCAAACAACTACAGGCCAATGTCAAACTTACCATTGCTATCCAAAAATCTTTGAGAAACTCGTGCACAAGAGATTGTATTCGTTTATAACAGCGCAAAGCATACTCAAACCCTTCCAATTTGGCTTCAGAAAAAATAAAAGCAGAAACGATGCAATTGATAAAATGCTCCATCTGCTTTGCACAGCTCTGGAAAATAAGGAATATCCATTAGGACTTTTTATTGACCTAAGGAAAGCTTTTGACACAGTAGACCACGGCATCCTACTCCACAAACTTGACCATTATAGTATAAGAGGCCATGCGCTTGCATATTTCAAATCCTACCTTATTAATAGGCATCTCTACGTTACCATTAAAGACACAGCCTCATCAACACGACCACTTGATACTGGAGTGCCACAGGGAAGTGTCCTTGGTCCCCTGCTCTTCCTCTTATACTTCAGTGATCTTCCCAACGTATCCCAACACCTGAAACCCATTCTCTTTGCTGACGACACGACTTATGTCATCTCCCACCCAAATCTTGCCACACTCTACACCATTGTTAACGAGGAGCTGCTCAAAATATCTACTTGGATGACAGCCAGTAAACTTACGCTTAACACTGACAAAACCTTCTATATTATGTTTGGTAACAGAACAGGTGTTGCACAGCTGAACATTTAGATCGACAACACTCTTATTGCTAAACACAATAAGGGCAAATTCCTGGGCCTACACCTCGAAAGCAACCTGAAATTCAGCACCCATATCCAACACATAACAAAAAAAAAAATGTCCAAAATGGTTTGGAATCCTCTCTAAGATACGTTACTACGTGCCACAATCAACCCTTCTCACACTTTACTATTCACTCATCTATCCCTACCTCTCCTATGCTATTTGTGCCTGGGGATCAACAGCAGCAACACACCTAAAGCCAATAATAACCCAACAGAAAACCATAAGTTTGCCTGAGATACTCCAATATAGGAGCTTTAATAGAAACTGTATCATGCCAAGAGCAAACCATTCTAATTGCTAAATTTACAAACTGTAATGTAGTTACCTAGCTTTAATATCAATATGCTCCATAATCTGTATCAGTATAGAGTTAGAATTATTATTAGTCTGCCTGAAATGTTTAGTCATGCTAGGAATGATAGTGGCTCTCTTTATAATTAGTATTTTATAATATGTAAGCCCCACATTGTAATCTATACAGAAAAATAAACATTTGTATTTGTATTTGTGTTTGTATACTTTATAAGTACTGGTGAGGATATTGTTGCTGGGGATCAGAGTAAATATTCAAATCACAGATTTTTTTTGGAATTGTGATTGGTTTTATGTGATTTTCTGTTATAGTTCCCTGTTGCATGCAAAGAGTACATAACCTTATTTGGAGCATGTTATCACACTCACTTAGGCTGCCTCACCAACCAGCGAACCAGGTCGCTAAGGGTTTGAGGATTTACGGGGCTCCATCGTCAAATCAGCACCTAGGTTCAGCCAATCATATTGTGGATCTGGCAATTCTGATGGTGACTTGGATACCACTCACATTCTCACCCTTGTCATTTTCATCCAGCTGCTGGTTTAACACGATTGTCCATTCTGTCTTCAAGCTGTGTCTTGCCTCTTGATTTATCGTGTTGTACACATATATTTCAATCTCTTGTATATAGTGTACATACTTGTAAATGTCTATAATCGCACTTGGTGAAGAAAAATACAATTCAAAGTTTCTCTGCTGTGTTTATTCTGCTCCTAGCTCCCCTTTACAACCAGGATAACAGGCCTTTGATTACCTGGGTCGTAATATGGGTAGATTGTCCGGGAGCTGGAGCTGGACTTAAAGCAGAAGTTGAGCCTAGACTTGAAGTTGGATCAAGAAGTAATTGTAAATAGCTGGCTATCTGGCATTGCATCAGCTTTGCCAATGCTTCAGGAATTTTGCATGTTCGGCCTGCTATTACGTAATCATAGATGGCTTGCTGTTTTGCATGTCAACTTTGCGAACTTCGTAATCTCATTTGCAGCAAGTTAAAGACAGAAGTAGACATGGCACACCAGACTGACGCGTCCCCAGCTACAGGAGCTATTAAGACATCTCCACTCAGGTTTCTGCAAAATGGTCGAGACACCTGAAATGGTGAAGCCACAGGTGTGTCGAGTTTGTCTCAGGGTGAGTCTGCTTTGTTGGTGCTTGAGTTAACTAGACTCAATCTTGAAGAAACTAAAGAACAGCGAGCATTTGCTAGGGAAGAGTATGATAGAGAGAAGAAGAGGAGGCAATTCAAACAGAATGTAGATGATTTCAGTTTGCATTGGGCAAAGGGCGTTTTGTTGAAGCCGAACCTGAAATTTTTTTCGAGGCTTCGGAAAATCAGGCTCGAGTTTTAAGGTGGCCTGAAGCACATTGGGCAGCACTGGTGCATACAACATTATTTGGTGAGGCACAGGAATTTACCTCTGTGTTAGATGATAACCAGTTTGGCAACTGTTGCGTGGTGAAAACCACGGTTCTGGGTGCTTCTCAATGCATTCCAACTAAATGCAGAAAATCATTTAAACTAGGCAAACGACAGCTGTGTCAGTCTTATGTCGACTTTGTAAGACAGCAGACCAAAGCTTTTACCAAGTGGTACAAGGCAAGTAGTGTCGCTAACTTTGAGGAGGTGGTACATTTAATATTGGTGGATAACCTGCTGGAGTCTGTTGGACCAGAGGTTCGAGTCTTCCTGCAAGATAAATTGTTGACCACTGCACTGGAGGCAGCCAAGTTGACTGATACCTTTGAAACTAACCGCTCCTTGTCCGAGTGGTCTCATCACTCTTTTCAACAGCCTGGCATGAGCAGAGAGCATCAAAGAAGAACTGATTGGAGGATGAAGTGCCAGGACGAAGGAGAACGACATCAGCCAACTAAGTTACCTGGTGAGCCACATCACTCAACTTATGGTCAACCAGGTGAGCCATGACAGTACCCAGAGTGGCACCAGCTACAACGTCAGCAAGGAACTAAGGTCAAAAATGAGGTAGTATGCTTCCTTTATAATAAATCAGGCCACATCAGGCCTAACTGCCCAAATAATAGAATTAATATACACCACTCTCGAGAAGAAAGAAGTCCCGCTGGGAATGTTCATTGATTTACGTAAAGCTTTTGATGCAGTCGACCATGATTTGCTGTTAAGTAAATTAACACACTATGGTATAAGAGGCCACTCCCTCAACTACCTAAAGTCATACCTTAGTAACAGAAGCCAATACGTGTACACAAATGGAGCAAACTCTTCCGCACAACAAATTACACTCGGTGTCCCACAGGGAAGTGTTCTAGGACCACTCCTCTTCTTCATCTACATCAATGACCTACCGAATGCATCACAAGTACTCAAACCCATATTATTTGCAGATGACACCACATACGTCTTCTCTCACCCAAACCCAGTCATATTGACCAACACTGTTAATACTGAATTGCAAAAAATATCTACCTGGATGATGACAAACAAGCTTACCTTCAATACTGATAAAACCTATTTCATTCAGTTTGGAAACAAAGCTACAAATGTACCGCGAAACATAACGCTGAACGGATCACCCATCACAAGACTCACAGAGGGAAAATTCCTAGGAATCCACCTTGAGTGTAGCCTCAAATTCCAGAGATACATACAACAAATTTCCTTACTATCAAAGATACGGTACATTGTTCCACAATTAGCTCTCCTTGTTCTGTATCATTCACTCATCTAGGCTTATTTCACATATGGAATTTGGGCATGGGAATCAAAAATATCAAATCACCTAAATCACCCAGCAAAAGGCTGCAGTCAGAATGATAACAAATTCCCGCTCTCGACAGGAAACTCCACCAATATTCAAAAGTCTAAAACTGCTCCCCGTAAAGAACATCCATACATATTCTTGTACCTACTACAGGCAAAGAACACTACATTCAAACATAAACCCTCCACTTAAACTTCTCACCAACCTTAACAGGACACACGACCATAACACAAGACACAGATCACTTTTTGACAAACTCCGTGTCCATATCACACTGTAAAAACTCTATGCACATCATCGGCCCCAAAATTCGGAATTCATTACCAGTAAATACTAAAGCAACCCGGTTTGAACATCAATTTAAGACTCTTCTCAAAACCCACCTACTCACCCTAAACTAAATACTCAATACTCAATATTTAAACTTTACCGAAAATCTCCCAATTACTCAAATCTGAAAACTTCAAAACTAGATGCCCAAAGTTCATGCATTACTTAATACTACATTGTAGTATAAATACCTACCCAAAAAAATACTGCCTTACACCCAATTGTTAGCATTTTCAATACTGTAAACTGCATACAGCAACTCGCAATGTTATATTCCCATAATATAATTTAAATATTTACTATTGATATACAAAGCCTAGAAAATACTTTCAACTTGTCCCGATGTAATATCCCTAGATTATAATTTCAGTAAACTTCTTGTCTATTATAAATAAAATAGATGTACAACTTAAATTATGATAAATTCTCTAGTATTAAGTAGTCTGTAAGCCATTAAATTTAGTCTGCCCATAATGCCAAGGCATGATAGTGGCTCTCTTTGCACTGCAACTCATTTTTGTAATTACATAACCTCAATGTAATCTTGCAAGAAAATAAAAATCTGTATCTGTACATGTATCTGTCTGTTAGTATGGTTGGGTTTGGGTGAGAGAAGATATAAGTATATAAAACGGGTTTAAGGAGTTTAGATGCATTTGGGAGGTCATTGATGTGAATGTAAAAGAGAAGTGAGCCAAGGACACTGCCCTGTGGGACAACAAAAACAGGTTGTGTATTAAAGTTAATAACATTTGTGTATACACACTGGTTCCTATTGATAAAATATGATTTCAAGTAATCGTGAGAGTGTCCTCTTACCCCAAAATGTTCAAGTTTTAAGTGCAATAGATCATGTTCAACTACATCAAATACTTTTCATAGGCCTATCAAAAGTCCCGGGAAATTTCCTTTTTTTCGAGTGCTGAATATATTAGTTCAAGCATATGTGTAATTGCATCGCTAGTACTTTTTTTCAGTCTAAATCCAAATGAAGCTTCGCCTAGATGGGTTTTGAGTGTGAGATGGTTGGTGCAGGAAAGGAGGAAAAGGTTACCTGCTGTGAGGTGGAGAGTGTCAGCTGCTTTAAGTGGCAAGTGGTTCACGATTCAGGAAGAAGAAAGATAAGGAAGGCCAATAGAGAAGATGTGAAAGTAGGAAATCGATTCTCCATTCTCCAGGAGGAGTGTACTTCAGTGGGGAGACTCTCAGGTAAGATATATGGACTGTGCTTTTTGTAACAGAGATAGGAAGGTCAGACAGAGGGTGTGCATCCCAGGAGCTGGTGTTGGTGACATAGTCAGCAGGTTGGATAATATTATGTCAGATAATGGAAACAAGCCCATTATCTGTCTTAGTGTTGGTGGAAATGACATCAGGAAGGGCAGGAGACAGGAGCTGCTGGATAAGTACAGGTCAGCCATAGATATTTTGATGTGTTTTGATGGTGAGCGGGTAACAGGGTTTCTTGAGGTTAAAATCAAGTATTTGGGTAGTTATCAGTGAGGTAGTCTATTAGCTGACTGTTTGAGTTTACGATTTGGTTTGCTACCTTTGTTCCAACGGTCGAGAAAAAGACATTATTAGATTAGTAAGTGTTAACATTTCTTCAGATCCTTTGTAATTAGATACATTCTGCACTGTTTTCCATATAGATGCTTTTTATCAATATATTTGAGGATGCTGTTCGTAAAGCAAATAGTTGCACGAAACCTAAGTTACAATTAAAATAAGTTACATTCACATTGCTGGCATTATATGTGTAATTCTCATAGCTTTAGTAATTATTGTAACAAAATAGTTTAATGTGTGAAATAAACTTTCAAATTATTATTTCGTTAGGCTGAAATTCCATCGACTGCATGTGGGTAATTAGGACTGTAACTGAACACTACCATCAAACAACTTAAATCGCTTAAATATAGGGATTAAAGCAATCTCTCTCTATCTCTCTCTCTCTCTCTCTCTCTCTTTATATGTATATATATACATATATATATATATATATATATATATATATATATATATATATATATATATATATATATATATATATATATATATATAAATATATATATATATATATATATATATATATATATATATATATATATATATATATATATATATATATATATATATATATATATATATATGCAATAAGATCACAGTAAACAGGTGATTTCAGAATATGCAAAACAACCACTCTGAAAGAATAGAGAAATTCCAAGCGCTTTCGTGACTACTCACATTATCAAGGAACTATGAAAGTAAAGCATCCAAGGAAGCTATATAAGGGGTCTGGCCAGCACCTCACTATCAGATCCCACAACGGTTAAACACCTGCAGCGCGCCGACCCAACTTGGATAGGTCCTTTGCACAACTCACCCACAAACTATTCTACCCAAGAAAATTTGAAAATTATTATTTGTCCAGTGTATTATTAAATTCTTCCCAAATTCTATTAATTATAAATGGATCTAATTTATATAAACCAAAGGAAATATTCATATTATTGTCAAAACTGCTTTTTTGTGAAACAAGATTCAATGATTCAATTATATTCCTGTCGACCATGGACTTGCTTGATACTACTTTCTCAACTTTTTGAAAATCAATTGGATGGTTAAAATCTCTTACATGAATAAATAGAGCATTGGAATCTTGTCCAGTTCTAATGCTATATTTATGTTGTTTTAATCTTAGTTCGAGATTTTTACCAGTTTGACCGTAATAAACTTTATCGCAAATTTTACAAGGAATCTTATAGACACATCCGTCAGCATTTTGGGGAGGAATTCTTTATCAAAAGTTTTTTTACTGTATCAAGATTTTTGAATACAACTTTAATATTAAAAGTCTTAAGAAGAGAAGGCATATCAACCAAGTTTTCATGGTAAGGGAGAACCAACATATTTTTAGTTGAATAAGGCTGGTTGCCCCTTTTTGGATTGTAAAAAGTATTTCTAGCAACTTTAAAAGATTTATCAATTACATTTCTTGGGTATTTTAAATCATTACCTATTTCATAAATTTTGGATATTTCCTCATCTATGAACTCAGGACTACAAATTCGTAAAGCTCTCAAAAACATTGATGAGAAAACAGACAGTTTGACTCTATCTTGATGCGAGGAATAATAGTGGACATAGGAACAGTTATTTGTAGGTTTTCTGTAAATTTTAAATTTGAATTCATTATTACCCTTAATAATTAAAACATCTAGAAAAGGCAATGAGTTATTTTCTTCAAACTCAACAGTAAAGTTTATAGAATGGACTAAGCTATTTAATTTTCCAAGGAAATGGTGTATACCTACATTTTTGGGCATAAGACACAAAATATCATCAACATATCTGAACCATTTAGCTCTATTAGGGAGGATTGTGTTAAGTAACCTTGTTTCAAAAAAATTCCATGTATAGGTTACTAAGAACAGGTGAAAGAGGATTTCCCATTGCCATACCAAACTTCTGAGTGTAAAACTTATCATTAAATACAAATTTTGCATCAACAATGCAAAGTTTAATAAGTTTAATGATAGTAGGAACTGGCAATGGTAAATCATAGTTAACGACAGGAATATAATTGAATCTTGTTTCATAAAAAGCAGTTTTGACAATAATATGAATATTTCCTTTGGTTTATATAAATTAGATCCATTTATAATTAATAGAATTTGGGAAGAATTTAATAATACACTGGACAAATAATAATTTTTAAATTTTCTTGGGTAGAATAGTTTGTGGGTGAGTTGTGCAAAGGACCTATCCAAGTTGGGTCGGCGCGCTGCAGGTGTTTAACCGTTGTGGGATCTGATAGTGAGGTGCTGGTCAGACCCCTTATATAGCTTCCTTGGATGCTTTACTTTCATAGTTCCTTGATAATGTGAGTAGTCACGAAAGCGCTTGGAATTTCTCTATTCTTTCAGAGTGGTTGTTTTGCATATATATATATATATATTTTTTTTTTTTTATTATCACACCGGCCGATTCCCACCAAGGCAGGGTGGCCCGAAAAAGAAAAACTTTCACCATCATTCACTCCATCACTGTCTTGCCAGAAGGGTGCTTTACACTACAGTTTTTAAACTGCAACATTAACACCCCTCCTTCAGAGTGCAGGCACTGTACTTCCCATCTCCAGGACTCAAGTCCGGCCTGCCGGTTTCCCTGAATCCCTTCATAAATGTTACTTTGCTCACACTCCAACAGCACGTCAAGTATTAAAAACCATTTGTCTCCATTCACTCCTATCAAACACGCTCACGCATGCCTGCTGGAAGTCCAAGCCCCTCGCACACAAAACCTCCTTTACCCCCTCCCTCCAACCCTTCCTAGGCCGACCCCTACCCCGCCTTCCTTCCACTACAGACTGATACACTCTTTAAGTCATTCTATTTCGCTCCATTCTCTCTACATGTCCGAACCACCTCAACAACCCTTCCTCAGCCCTCTGGACAACAGTTTTGGTAATCCCGCACCTCCTCCTAACTTCCAAACTACGAATTCTCTGCATTATATTCACACCACACATTGCCCTCAGACATGACATCTCCACTGCCTCCAGCCTTCTCCTCGCTGCAACATTCATCACCCACGCTTCACACCCATATAAGAGCGTTGGTAAAACTATACTCTCATACATTCCCCTCTTTGCCTCCAAGGACAAAGTTCTCTGTCTCCACAGACTCCTAAGTGCACCACTCACTCTTTTTCCCTCATCAATTCTATGATTCACCTCATCTTTCATAGACCCATCCGCTGACACGTCCACTCCCAAATATCTGAATACGTTCACCTCCTCCATACTCTCTCCCTCCAATCTGATATTCAATCTTTCATCACCTAATCTTTTTGTTATCCTCATAACCTTACTCTTTCCTGTATTCACCTTTAATTTTCTTCTTTTGCACACCCTACCAAATTCATCCACCAATCTCTGCAACTTCTCTTCAGAATCTCCCAAGAGCACAGTGTCATCAGCAAAGAGCAGCTGTGACAACTCCCACTTTGTGTGTGATTCTTTATCTTTTAACTCCACGCCTCTTGCCAAGACCCTCGCATTTACTTCTCTTACAACCCCATCTATAAATATATTAAACAACCACGGTGACATCACACATCCTTGTCTAAGGCCTACTTTTACTGGGAAAAAATTTCCCTCTTTCCTACATACTCTAACTTGAGCCTCACTATCCTCGTAAAAACTCTTCACTGCTTTCAGTAACCTACCTCCTACACCATACACTTGCAACATCTGCCACATTGCCCCCCTATCCACCCTGTCATACGCCTTTTCCAAATCCATAAATGCCACAAAGACCTCTTTAGCCTTATCTAAATACTGTTCACTTATATGTTTCACTGTAAACACCTGGTCCACACACCCCCTACCTTTCCTAAAGCCTCCTTGTTCATCTGCTATCCTATTCTCCGTCTTACTCTTAATTCTTTCAATTATAACTCTACCATACACTTTACCAGGTACACTCAACAGACTTATCCCCCTATAATTTTTGCACTCTCTTTTATCCCCTTTGCCTTTATACAAAGGAACTATGCATGCTCTCTGCCAATCCCTAGGTACCTTACCCTCTTCCATACATTTATTAAATAATTGCACAAACCACTCCAAAACTATATCCCCACCTGCTTTTAACATTTCTATCTTTATCCCATCAATCCCGGCTGCCTTACCCCCTTTATATATATATATATATATATATATATATATATATATATATATATATATATATATATATATATATATATATATATATATAAATAAAGGCAATTATAATCAAATATATATTATAATGACATAAATGGCGTCCGCCTACCTGGCAATGCCGGCTGGAACATGTCCAGCAAAAGCTGGAAGAACAGGAATCATCCCAAACTGTCGCATCCGGGCGAGAATTTGTTTCTGGAGAATAAGAGTCTGGTTGTGCCATGATGGCCACAGTGGGCCACCCCAGCCTCGAATGTTGCCCATGCGGCCCCTGTAGTAGTGCACCTCAGTATTATTATTCCATACATGACTTGCACCTAAGAGAATGGAACTTATAACGACGTATCGGCCCGACTTAGATCATAAACTAGTCATGCAGATGCTAGTGGCTAGTTAAGGGTACAGGTCGAACCGAAAAGTCGTATCATTCTCCTTTGTAAGTTTGTTTGTGTATTGTACCAGGCATGGTATTGTGTGAATTCTCTGTTATTATTAGTAGGTGGTTGGAAGTGTTGGTGGTGGTGGTGGTGGTGGATGTGGTGGTGGTGGAAGGTGAGTGAGGTGGTAGTAGGTGGGAGTGTTGGTGGTATTGGAGGTGGTGTATTGTGGTGGTGGTGGTGGTGGTGGCGGTGGTGGTGGGGTGGTGGTGGAGGTGGTGGGAGTGGTTGGTGGTGGTGGTGGTGGTGGTGGTAGTAGTGGTGGAGTGGTGGTGGTAGGTGGGTGGGAGTGGCTGTGGTGGTGGTGAGTGGAGTGTTGGTGAGTGGTGGTGGTGGGAGTGGTGGTGGTGGTGGTGGATGGTGGTAGAGGTGTGGTGGTGGAGGTGGTGGTGGTGGTGGGAGTGGTGGATGGTATTGGTGGTGGTGGTGGTGGTTGGAGGTATGATGGTGGTAATTGATGGTGGTGGAGGTGGTAGTGGTGTGGTCCAGGTGGATGGTGTGGTGAAGTGGTGGTGGTGGTGGTGGTGTGGTAGCAGGTGGTGGTGGTATGGTGGTGAGGTGGTGAGAGGTGGTGGATGGTGGTGGAGGTAGGGTGACCATTGTGGTGTTGGTGGTGGTGGCAGTGGTGGTGGTGGTGGTGGTGGTGGTGGTGGTTGTGGTGGTGGTGGTGGTGGTGGTGGTTGGTGGTGGACCAGTGAGGTGGTGGTGGTGGTGTGGTGGTGGTGGGTAAGGGGAGTGGTGGTATTAGGTGGCAGGTGGGAGTGGCAAAATGGTGTTGGTGGTGGTGGCAGTGGTGGTAAGGTGGTGGTGGTAGTGGTGGTGGTAAGTAAGGTGTGGTAGTATGGTGGTAGGTGGGTTGAGGTGGTAGTGGTGAGTAGTGGTAGGTGGGAAGAGTGAGTGATGAGTGGTAGGTGGGTTGAGTGGTGGTGGAGTGACGGTGGTAGGTAAGTGAGAGTGAGTAATGGTGGTGGTAGTAATTGGTGGGATAGGTGGTGAGGTGTGGTGGTGGTGGTAGTGGGTGTGGTAGTAGGTGGTGGTGGGAGGTGGTGGAGTGGAGGTGGTAGGTGGTGGTAGTGGTAGGTGGTAGGTTTGGTTGGTGGTGGTGGTGGTGGTGGAGTGGTAGTATTAGTGTTGGTGGATGGTTGTGGTAGTGGTAGTGGTAGTAGTGGTAGTGGTAGTGGTTGTAGTAGGTGGTCGTGAGCAGTGGTAGTTGGTTGTAGTAGGTGAGTGGTGGAGAGGTAATGGTGTGGTTGCAGTGAGTAGGTAGGTGGTAGGTGGAGGTGGTAGTGGTTGTTGTGGTAGTGGTGGTGGTAAGGTGGTTGGTTGGTGGTGGTGGTGGTGGTAGTGTTGGTGGTGGATGGAGGTGGTGGTGGGAGTGGTGGTGGTGGTGGTAGGCGGTGGTGGTGGTGGTGGTTGTGGTGGTGGAGTGTGGTTGGTGGTGGTGGCAGAGTGGTGGGAGTGGTGGTAGGGAGGTGGTGTTGAGTGGTGGTGGGAGTGGTAGTGGTATTGTAGTGGTGAGTAGTAGTGTTAGTGGTAGTGGTAGTAGAGTAGTGGTGGTGGTGGTGAGGTAGTGAGTAGTTAGGTGTTAGGTGGATTGAGTGGTAATGGTGAGTGGTGGAGTGGAGGTGGTAGTGGGAAGGGGTGGTGGCGTTGAGTGGTGGTAGGAAGTGGTAGGTGGTTGGTGGGTGGTGGAGGTGGTGGTGGTGAGTGGTGGTAGTGGTGGTAAGGTTAGTGGTGGTGGATAATGTGGTGGTGGATGGTTGTGGTGGATGGTGAGGTGGAGTGGTAGGTGGTGGTGGTGGTAGTGGTGGTTGGTTGGTGGTGAGTGGTGGTGGTAGAGTGAGGTGAGTGCTGGTGGTGGTGGGTAGTGGTGGATGAGTGGTGGTGGTGAGTGGTGGTTGTGGTGGTGGTTGAGTAGTGGTGGTGGTGGTAGTGGTGGTGGTAGAGGTGGTGGTGGTGGATGGATGGTGTAGGCAGTGGAAGGTGAGTGTTAGGTGGTGGTGAGGTGGTGGTGGTAGGTAGGTGGATGGTAGGTGGAGTGGTAGGTGGTGGTGAGTAGTGGTAGGTAATGGAAGGTGGTTGGTGGTGGAGAGGTGGTGGTGGTGGAAGGTGGTAGTGGTAGTGGTTGGTGGTGAGTGGAAGGTGGTGGTGGTGGATTGGTAGGTGGTGGTAGGTGGTTGATGGCAGTGTGGTAGTGGTGTAGTGAGTAGTAGTAGTAGTGGTGAGGTGGTGGTGGTGTAAGTGTTATTAGGTGGTGGTGGAGTGGATGAGTGGTGGTAGTGGTGGTGGGAGTGGTGGTAGTGAAGTGGGTGTGTTGGTCAGTGGTGGTGGTGGTGGTAGAGTGGTGAAGGTGGTAGTATTAGTAGGTGGTAAGTGGTGTAGTAGTGGAGTGAGTGGTAGTGGTGGTGGATGGTGGTAGCAATATTAGTATTGATGGTAGTAGGCAGGTGGTAGGTGGTAGTGGTAGGTGGTGGTGGTAAGGTGAGGTGGGAGTTAGTGGTGAGATAGGAAGGACAATGAGGGGATTAGTGGTGGTGGTGGTCAGTGGTGGTGGATGGTGGTAGGTAGGTGGATGTGGTGGTGGTGGAGTGGTGGTGGTGGTGAGGTGGAGGCAGCCAAGTGTTGGTGTGGTGGTGGTGGCAGTAGGTGGAGTGAGTAGGTAGGTGGTGGTGGTTGGTTGTGAGTAGGTGGAAGGTGATTGGTGGTGGTAGTGGCAGTGGTGGTAGGTGGTATTAGGTGGTAGAATGTGGTGTAGTAGGCAGTGGGTAAGTAGCAAAATAGTGTTGGTGGTAGTGGCAGTGGTAGTGGTAGGTGGTAGTGGTAGTAGTGGTTGATAGTGGTGGAGGTGGTAGTGGTAGTGGTAGTGGTTGGTTAAGTGAGTAGGTAGGTAGGTGGTTGGTTGGTGGTGGTGGTGGTAGTAATAGGAGTAGTGGAGAGTGGTGATGTTAGGTGGTGGTGGAGTGGCGGTCTGGTGGTGGTGGATGAGGAGATGGTGGTGGTGGTGGTAGGTGGAGTGGTGGTGGTGTGGTGGTAGTGGAATGAGTAGGTGGTGAAGTAGTGAGTGATGTGGAGTAGTGGTGGTGGTGGTAAGGTGGTATGGTGTGGTTAGTGAGTGGTAGGTGGTAGGTGGTGGTAAGGTGGGAAGTAGTAGTATTAGTGTTGGTAGTAGTTGTAGTAGGTGGTAGTGGTAGTAGGTAGTAGTGGTAGTAGTTGTAGTAGTGAGCGTAGTGCAGTAGTAGGTTGTGGTGTGGTTATTAGTTGTAGAGTATTAGTAGTAGTTGTAGTAATGGTATGAGTGAGTAGTGTAGTTGGTTGGTTGTGTAGTGAGTAGTGGAGTGGTGGTGGTGGTAGGTAGGTTGGTAGGTGGTAGGTGGTTGGCCAGTAGGTGGTGGGGAATGGGGTGGTTGGTGGAGTGGTAGGTGGTGGGAGTAGTAGGTGGTGGTAGGTGGTGGCGGTGGTGGTGGTGGTGGTTGTTGGTGGTGGTGGTGGTGGTGAGAGTGTTGGTGGTGGTGTGGTGGCAGGTGGTGGTGGTGGTGGTGGTGAGTGAGGTGGTGGTGGTGGAGGTAGAGTGGTGGTGTTAGGTGGTGGTGGAGGAGTGGTGGTGATGGTGGTGTGGTGGTGGGAGTGGTGAGGTGGTGGTGGTGGTGGGATGGTGGTGTAATTGGTGAGTGGTGGTGGTGGGAGTGGTGGTGATGGTGAGGTGGGTAGTGGTGTTAGTGGAGTAGTGTGGTGGTGAGTGGTATTGTGGTGAGGTGGAGAGGTGGTGGTGTTAGGTGGTGGGGAGTGGTGGTGGTTGGTGGTTGGAGTGGTGGAGTGGTGGTGGTGGTGGTGGTGAGGTGGTAGGTGGAGAGGTGGTGGTGGAGTGGTGGAGTGGTGGTGGTGGTGGAGTAGGTGGAGGTGGTGGTGGTGGTGGAGTGGTGGTGGTGGTAGTAGGTGAGTGGTGGTGGTGGTGGTGGAGTAGGGTGGTGAGGTGGTGGTGGAGTGGTAATGGTGGATTGGTGGTAGGTAAGTAGTGGTAGGATGTAGTGGAGTATTGGTGGTGGTGAATGGTGGTGGTGGAGTGGTGGTGGTAGTGGATGGTGGATTGGAGTGGTAGGTGGTAGTGGTGGTGGTAGTGGTGGTAGTGGTGGTGGTGGTGAGTGGTGGTGGTGGTGAGTGGTGGTAATGGTGGTGGTGGGAGTGGTGGTGGTAGGTCGGTGGTGGAGGTGGTGGTGGTGGTGGTGGTAATGTGGTGGAGTAAGGGGAATTGGTGGGGTGGTGGTGGGATTGGTGGCATGTTAGTGGTGGAGTAGGTGGTATTGTAGGTGGTAAGAGTGGTGAGTGTGGAGTGGTGAGTGGGAGTGGAGTAGTTAGTGAGTGGTAGTGGTAGTAGATGTGGTGGTATATTGGTGAGTGGAGTGGTGAGTGGAGGTGGTGGTGGTGGTGGGTGTTAGTGGAGTGGTGAGGGTAATGAGTGGTGGTGTGGTAGTGGAGTGGTGGTATTAGAGTAGGTGGTGAGTGGTGGTGTGGTAATGGTAGGTGGAGTGGTGGTGGTAGGTAGTGGTGGTTGGTGAGGTGGTGGTGGTGAGGTGGTGAGTGGTAGAGTTGATGGTGGTGAGTGGTAGTGGTGGTGGTAGTGGTGGTGGTGAGTGTTGGCGGTGGTAGGTGGTGGTATTGTGGGAGTGCAGTGGTGGTGGTAGGTAGTGGGAGTGGGAGTGGTTGGTGGTGGTGGTGGTGGTGGGAGTGGTGGTGGTGGTAGGTGGTAGTGGTATGAGTGTTGGTAGTTGATGGTAGTGGTTAGGTGATTAGTGGTGGTAGGTGGAAGGTGGGGAGTGGTTGGTAGTGGTTTGGTGGTGAGTGGTGGTAGGTGGGAGTGGTGAGTGGTGGTGTGGTGGTAGGTGGTGGTGGTGGTGGTGGTGAGTGTGGTGGATGGTGGTGGTGGAGGTGGTGGTAGGTGGTGGTGGTAGAGTAGTGGTGTTAGTGGTGGTGAGTGGTGGTCAGTGAGTGGTGGTGGTGGTGGTGGTGGTAGGTGGTGGTGGGAGTGGAGTAGGTGGAGGTGGTGGTGGTGATGGTGGTAGGTGGTGTGGTGGTAGGCAGTGGTGGTGGTGGTAGAGTGGTGGTGGTAGGTGGTGGTAGTGGTGGTGGTGGTGGGGAGTGGTTGGTGGTGGTGGAGTGGGAGGTGGTGGTGGTAGAGTATTGTTGGTGGTGGTGGTGGTGGTGGTGGTGGTGGTGGTGAGTGTTGGTGGTGGTGGGAGGTGGTGGTGGTGGTGGTGGTGGTGGAGTGGTGGTGGTGTGGTGGTGGTGGTGATTGGTGGTGAGGTGGTGGTGGTGGCGGTGGTGGTGGTGGATGGTGGTGGTGGTGGTGAGTAGGTGGTGGTGGTAGGGTGAGGTGGAGGTGGGAGGACCAGTGTTGGTGTTGGTGGTGGTGGCAGTGGTGGTGGTGGTGGTGGTGGTGTTGGTATTGGAGTAGGTGAGTGGTGGTGTTATTGGTGGTAGTGAGCAGCAAGTAGTTAGTGTTGGTGGTAGAGCAGGTAGGTATTAGTGGTGGAGGTAGTGGTAATGGTTGTAAGGTGGAGGTGGTGGTGTTGGTGGTAGTGGTAGCAGTGGTGGTAGGTGGTGGTGGTGGTGGTGAGAATGGTGGTGTTATTGTGGCGGTGGGAGTGGCAAAGATGGTGGTGAGGTGGTAGTGGCGGTGGTAGGTGGTGGATGGTAGGTGGTAGGTGGTGGTTGCCGGTGGTGGTAGGTGGTGGTTGGTGGTGGTGGTAGGTGGTGGTAGTGAGTGGTGGTAGAGTAGGTGGTATTAAGGTAGGTGGTGAAGGGGTAGCGGTATTAGTGGATGGTAGAGTAGTGGATTAGTAGTGGTAATGGTGGAAGAGTGGAGTAGGTATTAGTGGTGGTGTGTAAGGTAAGTAGTGTAGTAGTGAGTGAGTGGTGGTAGAGTGGTAGTGGAGTGGTGGTAGTGAGTGGTAGTGGTGGAGGTGGTGGTGGTGGTGGTGTGAGTGGTAGGTAGGAGGTAGTAGTATTGTTAGTGGTTGGTGGTAGGTTGGTGGTAGTGGTAGGTAGTAGTAGTGGTTAAGAGGTAGTGAGTCGTAGTGTAGTGAGTGGAGTGGTAGTTGAGTAGTGGTAGTAATGGTGGTAGTAGTGTAGTAAGTGGTGTAGTAGTGGTAGTTGGTTGTTGTGGTAGTAGTAGGTAGTAGTGGTAGTGATGGTGGTAGAGTGTAGTGGTATGGTGTAGTGAGTAGGTGGAGGTGGGGAGCCAGGTGGTGGTGGAGGCAGATGGTGGTGGTGGTGGTTAGTGGTGGAGGTGGAAGATGGTGGGAGTGAGGTAGGTGAGGTGGTAACAGTGGTGGTGGTGGTGGTGGTGGGGAGGTGGTGGTGGTTGGTGGTGAGGTGGTGTGGTGGTTGGTAGGTGGTGGAGTGGTGAGGTGGATGGTGGTGGTGGTGGTGGAGTGGTGGTGGTGGTGGTGGTGGGAGTGGTAGTGGTGGTGGTGGTGGTGGTGGGAGTGGTGGTGTTGAGGTGGTGGTGGGAGTGGTGGTGAAGTAGTAGGTGGTGGAGTGGTGGTAGTAGTGGTGTTAGTGAATGGTGAGGTAGTAGGTGAGGTGGTGGTGTTGGTGGTGGGAGTGGTAGGTGGTGGTGGTAGTAGGTGAGGTGGAGTAGTGGATGGTGTGGTGGTGAGTTGGTGGTGAGTGGTGGTGGAGGTGGTTGGTGGTGGTGGAGTGGTGGTGGTGGTGGTGGTAGTGGAGTGGTGGAGGTGGTGGTGGTGGGGTGGTGGTGGTGGTGGTGAGGTGGTGGTGGTGGTGGATGAAGTGGTGGTGGATGTGGTGGTGGTGGTGAGTGGTGGTGAGGTGGTGGTGGTGGTGGTGGTGGTAGGTGGTGGATGGTGGTTGGTGGTGGTGGAGTGGTGGATGTTGGTGGTGTAGTGTAAGGTGGTAGAGTAGTGGTGTTGGTGGTGGTGGGAGGTGGTGGTAGTGGTGGTGGTGGTATGGTGGTGGGAGTGAGTGTTAGTGGTGGTGGAGTAAGAGTGGTGGTTGGTGGTGGTGGGTAGAGTGGTGGTGTAGTGGTATGGTGGTAGAGGTGGTGGTTGGTGGAGATTAGGGAGTGGTGGAGTTAATTAGTGGTGGATGGTGGTGGGAGTGGTGAGTGGTGGTGGTGGTGGGAAGGTGGTGGTGAGTGTGGTAGTTAGAGTAGTGTGGTGGTGGAGTAGTGGTGGTGAGGAGGTGGTGGTGGTAGGTGGTGATTGGTGGTGGTAGTGGTTGGTTGGTAGTGAGGTCCGTTCATGGCAGGTGGTGGTTGTGGTGGTAGGTGGTAGGTGGTGGAGTGCTGGTGGTGGAGTTTAGGTGGTGGTGGTGGATGTTAGGTGGTGGTGGGAGTGAGTGGTGGTGGTGGTGGTGGAGTGGTGGTGTTAGGTGGTGAGTATTGGAGGATGAGGTGGATGGTGGTGGTTGAGTAGGTGGAGTTTAGTGGAGTGGTGGTAGAGTGGTGGTGTGGTGGTGGTGGGAGTGGGTGGTGGTGGTGGTATTGGTGGGAGTAGGTGGTGTTGGTGGTAGTGATGGTGAGTGGGAGGTAGAGGTGGTAGTGGTGGTGGAGTAGAGTAGGTGTAGTGGTGATGGTAGTGGTGGTGGAGGTAGAGTGGTGGTGGTGAGTGGTGGTAGTTAGTGGTTTAGGGCAAGTAGTAGTGGTGGTGGTGGTAGAGTGGTGGAAGTGGTGGTGTTAGTGGAATGGTGGTAAGTGGTGGTGTTAGGTGTAGTGGTGGTGGTGGAGTGGTGGAGTGGTGGTGGTGGTAGGTGGTGGTGGATTGTGGTGGTGTGGTGGTGGGGATGGTAGGTGGTGGTGGTGGTGGTGGTGGTGAGTGGTGGTGTGGTGGTGGGAGTGGTTAGTGTTGGT
The DNA here is from genome assembly GCF_038502225.1 of Cherax quadricarinatus. Taxonomy (NCBI): domain Eukaryota; kingdom Metazoa; phylum Arthropoda; class Malacostraca; order Decapoda; family Parastacidae; genus Cherax; species Cherax quadricarinatus. The sequence continues at coordinate 33,280,562 of NC_091324.1, forward strand.
GTTAGTGAGTGGATGGTGGTGGGAGGTGGTGGATGGTAGTAATGGTGAGTGAGTGGTGGAGGTGGTGAGTGGTGAGGTGGTGGTGGTGATGTGGTGGTAGGTGGGGTGGATGGTGTTGGTAGGTGGTGGTATTGGTGGTGGAGGTGGTGTTTAGTGGTAGTGAGGTAGGTGGAGTATTGTGATTGGTGGTGGTGTGGTGGTGGTGGAGTGGTGGAATGGTTGGTGGTTAGTGGAAGTGGAGTGTTAGGTGAGTATGGAATGAAGTGAGTGGTAATTGGTGGTGGTGGTAGTGGTGTAGTGGTGCTAATGGTGGTATGGGTAGGGCAGTGAGTGAGTATAATGAGGTGTTAATGGGACAGGTGGTGAGTGGTGGTAGTGGTAATGGTAGGTAATGGGGCAGTGTGAGATGGTGGTGGTAGTGGTAGTATTAGTAGGTGGTAGTAGTGGAGTAATAATGGTAGTGAATGAGATGAGACCGGTGGTGGTGGTGGAGTAGAGTAGTGGTGGTGTAGTAGGTAGTGGTAATGGTGGTAGGTGGTAGTAGGTGTGGTGGCAGTGGCAATGTAGTGATGTAAGGTAGGTGGTGGTGGTAGTGATAGGTGGTGGTAGTAGAGTGGTAGTGGCAATGGTGGCCAATGGGGAAGGTGGTGGTAGGTGGTGAGTAGGTGAGTGGGATTGGTGGTGGTGGTAATGGTGGTGTAGTAATAGTAGCAATAGGAGTAGTAGTAGTTAATATCTGTGAAAAAATACCTGTAAGAGGTTGCTTTAATTTTTTTCTTTATCCTACTTTTCTTATTATTTTGTCCACAACTCAAAAATGTTGCACGCACAACATACGCACAACATACGCACAACATACGCACAACACACGCACAACACACGCACAACATACGCACAACATACGCACAACACACGCACAACACACGCACAACATACGCACAACACACGCACAACATACGCACAACATACGCACAACACACGCACAACACACGCACAACACACGCACAACACACGCACAACACACGCACAACATACGCACAACACACGCACAACACACGCACAACACACGCACAACACACGCACAACACACGCACAACACACGCACAACACACGCACAACACATGTACAACACACGCAGAACACACGCACAACACACGCACAACACACGCACAACACACGCACAACACACGCACAACACACGCACAGCATACGCACAACATACGCACAACACACGCACAACACACGCACAACACACGCACAACAAGCGCACAACACACGCACACACTCAAAACACACTCACAACACACGCACAACAGGCGCACAACACACGCACACACACACTCACACACGCACAACACACGCACAACACACGCACACAAGCACAACACACGCACAACACACGCACAACACGCGCACAACACACGCTGAACACACGCACAACACACTCACAACACACGCACAACACGCGCACAACACACGCACAACACACGCACACACGCACACACACAACACACGCACAACACACGCACAACACACGCACAACACACGCACAACACACGCATAACACACGCACACACGCACACACACACACAACACACGCACAAGACGCGCACAACACACGCACAACACACGCATAACACACGCTCAACACACGCACAACACACACACAACACACGCACACACGCACACACTCACAACACACTCACAACATACGCACAACACACGCACAATACACGCACAACACACACACACACGCACAACACACCCACAACACACGCACAACACACGAACACACGCACACACAACACACGCACAACACACGCACAACACACGAACACACGCACACACTCACAACACCCGCACAACACACGCAGAACACACCCACAACACACTCACAACACACTCACAACACACTCACAACACCCGCACAACACACGCAGAACACACCCACAACACACCCACAACACACCCTCAACATACTCACAACACACGCACAACACACGCACAACGCGCGCACAACACACGAACACACACACACACAACACACGCACAACAAACGAACACACGCACACACTCACAACACCCGCACAACACACGCACAACACACACACACAACACACGCACAACACACGCACAACACACGCACAACACACGCACAACAAACGCACAACACACGCACAACACACGCACAACACACGCACACAAGCACAACACACGCACAACACACGCACAACACACGCACAACACACACACAACACATGCACACACGCACAACTCACGCACAGCACACGCACACACGCACAAAACACACGCGCAACACACGCACACGCGCACAACACACGCGCAACACACGCACACACGCACAACACACGCACAACACGCGCACAACACACGCGCAACACACGCACACGCGCACAACACACGCGCAACACACGCACACACGCACAACACACGCACAACACATGCACAACACACGCACGCACCGCTGCAACCACAATTAGGTGAGTACACACTCACACACACACACACACACACACACACACACACACACACACACACACACACATACACACTGGATTACAGGAGAGTTAGGGGAGACATAATAACGACTTACAAAATACTGCGAGGAATAGATGAGGTGGACAGAGATAGGATGATTCAGTGATGGGACACAGAAACAAGGAGTCACAAATGAAAGTTGAAGATTCAGATGAGTCAAAGGGATGTTAGGAAGTATTTCTTCAGTCATAGAGTTATCACGAAGTGGAATAGTCTGGCAAGTGATGTAATGGAGGCAGGAACCATACAGTGTTTTAAGAAGAGGTATGATAAAGCTCATAGAGCAGGACGAGTGACCTAGTAGCAGCCAGTAAAGAGGCGGGGCCAGGAGCTGTAACTCGACCCCTACAAACACAACTTGGTGCGTACACACACACATACACACACACACACTTTTAGAAAAGAAGTTGAAAGTTTCGTATACAAACACAGATAGAATAACAAATAAATGTGAGGAGTGGCATGAAAGAATCAAGGAGACGTCCCCAGACATCATAGCAGTCACAGAAATGAAACTCACTGGGACAATAACAGACACAATCTTCCCACCCGAATATCAGATCATGAGGAAAGATAGGAGCAGAAGGGGAGGAAAAGCTGCACTGCTTATTAAAAACCGATTGGGATTTGAGGAAATAGAAGGAATGGGAGAATTGGGGAAAGGGATTACGTAGTAGGTACAATTCAGTCTGGGGGACAAATTAGTGACTGTAGTGATGTATAACCAACCACAGAACTGCAGGAGGCCAAGAGAGGAATATGAAGAGAGCAACAGAGCAATGGTGGACACACTAGCTGAGGTGGCCAGAAGAGCTCACACGAGTAGAGCAAAGATACTGGTTATGGGCGACTTCAACCACAAGGAGATTGATTGGGAAAACCTGGAGCCACATGGGGGGTCCCAAATCATGGAGAACCAAGATGATGGATGTGGTACTGGAAAACCTCATGCATCAACATGTTAGGGACACTACCGGAGAGAGAGGTGAGGATGAACCAGCAAGACTGGACCTCGTATTCGCCCTGAGTAGCTAGAACATTGAGAACATCACATATGAAATTCCCCTTGGAGCTAGTGATCACATGGTTTTGAGCTTTGAATACATAGTAGAGTTACAAGTGGAGAGGGTAACAGGAGTAGGATGGGAAAAGACAACCTATGAAAGGGGAAACTACACAGGTATGAGGAACTTTCTGCAAGAGGTTTAGTGGGAAAGAGAATTGGTAGGAAAGTCTGTAAACGAAAAGATGAACTACGTTACAACAAAATGAAAGGAGGAAGAGGTAAGGTTTGTTCCCAAGGGCAACAGAAATAATGGGAAAACCAGAACGAGTCCTTGGTTTACCCGAAGGTGTAGGGAGGCAAAAATTAAAGGGTGCTATAGAATGGAAAATGTACAGAAGACAAAGGACCCAGGAAAATAAAGAAATTAATCGAAGAGCCAGAAAAGAGTATGCATAGATAAGGAGGGACTCCCAGCAACAGTAAGAAAACAATATAGCATCGAAAATTAGGTCCGACCCGAAGCTGTTGTGTAGCCATATCAGAAAGAAGACAACAGTCAAGGACCGGGTAATCTGGCTGTGGAAAGAAGGTCGGATGATCACAAGAAATGACCAAGAAGTATATGAGGAGCTCAACAAGAGATTTAAAGAAGTATTTACAGTGGAAACAGAAAGGTCTCTGGGAAGACAGAACAGAGGGGTACACCAACAAGGGATGTACCAACAAGTGTTGGATGAAATACACACAACTGAAGAGGAAGTGAAGAAGCTGCTAAGTGACCTTGATATCTCAAAGACGGTGGGACCGGACAACATCTCTCCGTGGGTCCTTAGAAAGGGAGCTGAGATGCTGTGTGTGCCACTAACAACAATTTTCAAGACATCCATTGAAACTGGGCAACTACCAGAGGTATGCAAGACGGCAAATGTAGCCACAGTTTTTAAGAAGGGAGACGGAAACGAGGCACTAGACCAGTGTCCCTGACGTGTATAGTATGGAAAGTCATGGAGAAGATTATCAGGAAAAGAGGGGCGGAGCACCTGGAACGGAACCAGCTTATAAATGACAACCAGCACGGATTCATGGAAGGCAAATCCTATGTCACAAACCTACGGAGTTATATGACAAGGTAACGGAAGAATGACACGAGTGACAGGGGTGGGTGACTGCATTTTCATCGACCGCAAGAAAGCCTTCGATACAGCTCCTCATAAGAGATTAGTGCAAAAGCTAGAGGATCAAGCACTTATAACAGGAGGGGCACTGCAATGGTTCAGAGAATACCTGACAGTGAGGGAACAACGAGTCATGGTACATGATGAGGTATCACAGTGGGCGCCTGTGACAAGCGAGGTTCCACAGGGGTCAGTCCTAGGACCAGTGCTATTTTCAGTATGTGAATGACATGATCGAAGGGTTTGACTCAGAAGTGTCCCTGTTCGCAGATGATGTGAAGCTAATGAGGAGAATTAAATCAGATGAGGATCAGGCAGGGCTACAAAGAGATGTGGACAGGTTAGACACGTGGTCCAGCAACTGGCTCCTCGATTTCACCCCCACCAAATGCAAAGTCATGAAGATCGGGGAAGGGCAAAGGAGATCGCAGACAGAGTATAGGCTGGGTGACCAAAGACTGCAACCCTCATTCACGGAAAAAATCTTGGGGTGAGTACAATACCGAACACATCTCCTGAAGTGCATATTAACCAGATAACTGCTGCAGCTTATGGGTGCCTGACAAGCGTGAGAATAGCGTTACGATACCTCGGTAAGGTATGGTTCAAGACTCTGTACACCATGTACGTCAGGCCCATACTGGAGTATGCAGCACCAGTTTGAAACCCTCACCTGGTCAAGCACATCAAGAAATTAGAGAAAGTGCAAAGGTTTGCAACAAGGCTAGTTCCAGAGCTAAGGGGCATGTCCTACGAAGAAAGTTTAACGGAAATCGGCCTGACGACACTGGAGGACAGAAGGGTTAGGGAAGACATGATAATGACATACAAAATACTGAGAGGAATAGGTAAGGTGGACAGAGACAGGATGTTCCAGAGATGGGACACAGAAAGAATGGGTCACAATTGAAAGTTGAAGACTCGGATTAGCCGAAGAGATGTTAGGAAGTATTTCTTTAGTCATAGAGTTGCCAGGAAGTGGAATAATCTGGCAAGTGATGTAGTGGAGGCAGGAACCATACATATTTTTAAAATGAGGTATGACAAAGGTCATGGAGCAGGGAGAGAGAGCACCTAGTAGCGATCAGTGAAGAGGCGGGGCCAGGAGCTATGTCTCGACCTCTGCAACCACAAACAGGCGAGTACAAATAGGTGAGTACACACACACCCACACACACACGCTGGCTGTTTCAATTTCCTCTCTAGGCATGCCTCTCGACCCACAGACCATCTGAATTAGTGTTGCCCTTCACCTTGCCGCCCCTATTCTCTTCGAACACAGGTGTATTTACGGCAGTGAATCGGCAGATCGATTTGGGTACCATGGTCTTGTATACCATACATCTGAAAATACGATTTCAAGGCACGAAGAGGTTAACAAGATCATCGAGATGACCCTCACAACAGCAGGATGCCCAGCAATAAGGGAGTCATGCCAACTATGCAGATCTGATAAGAGCCAAAAGCATTAAGATGGTATCACCCTTCAAGCCTGGACAGATAGCAAGTATGTTGTGTGGGACTACACATGTCCACATTGTCTGATAACTATCTCCAATATATCATGGAGGAATGAAGGACAGCTGCCAGCTTCAGGGAGTCCCAGAAGTCTAGAAAATATGGAGAAATTGCTCATCATTATATGTTTGGTCCCATAGGCTCAGAAACCCTTGGCTCACGGCGAAAGAGTGCATCTAAGTTCCCAAAGGAGCTAGGTAAAAGACTCATCATGGTAACTAGGACTCTCCGAGCAGCTAGTTTTCTATTCCAGCGACTCATCGCTGTAATTCAGAGAAATAATGTCAGCTGTATTTTGGATATGCACTACAGCTCTGAGGAGATGGATGAGATTCTCTTATTATAATATGTGACAAACACTTATGTACTTGCTCCATTCCCGGACTCGCGGAACTCCATGTTCATGAAGAACTGCAAGAAGTCCCTGTCACAAGCCTTCAACATTCTGTGAGGAGGGAACATAGACACAGGGGTCATCCCACAGTCACTAAAAACAACACAAAGGTGGCAGTAAAACAATTTCAAAGAACTACAGACCGATAGTACTAACATCCCTTATAAAGATCTTCGAAAGGGTTCTAAGAAGGAAGATCGCCCACCACCTAGATACCTATCAGTTACACAGCCCAGGGCAACACAGATTTAGAGCAGATCGATCCTGCCTGTCTCAGTTACTGGACTACTATGACAAGGTCCTGGATGCTATAGAGGATAAACAAAATGCAGATGGAGCATACATAGATTTTGCAAAAGACTTTGACAAGTGTGACTATGGTGAAATAACGCACAAAATGCTTGATAAAGGAATAACAGGAAAAGTTGGTAGATGGATGAATAATTTCCTAACAAACAGAAGACAAAGAGGAGGTGGCTACTGTGAAAAGCTCTGTTCCACAAGGCACAGTACTGCTCCCATCCTTGTTTCTCATCCTCATATCTGACATAGACAGGGATGTAAGCCACAACACCGTGTCTTCCTTTGCAGATGACACCCGAATTTGCATGGCAGTGTCCTCCACTGAAGACACTGGAAGACTCCAGGTGGACATCAACCAAATCTTTAAATGGGCCACAGACATCAGAATCATATTCAATGATGAGAAATTTCAGTTACTCTGATATGGAAAATGTGAGGAAATTAAAACTATATCTGAGAATAAAACAAATCCCAACCACACAAAAAAGCGAAAAACTAATGTAAAAGACTTGGGAATGATGTCAGAATAATAATGTCAGAGTAATAATGTCAGAATGACATTATCACTCTGATAATGAGAACCTTCAAAACTAGGGAGGCCAAGCCCATGATGACACTCTTCAGGTCTCTTGTTCTATCTAGGCTGGAATATTGCTGCACACTAACACCACCTTCCAAGGCACAATAAGTGCAATTAAGTACCTCAATTACTGGGAAGGCTTGAAGTTCCCCAACCTGTACTCCCTAGAACGCAGGCGAGAGAGATACATGATTATATACACTTGGAAAATCCTAGAGGGATTAGTACCAAACTTGCACACGAAAATCACTCCCTATGAAGGCAACAGACTCAGCAGACAATGTAACATCCTCCCAATGACAAGCAAGGGCGCCACGAGTACACTGAGAGACAACAAAATAATCGTCAAGGGCCCAAGACTGTTCATCTGCCTCCCAGCATATATAAGGGGGATTACCAATAGACCCCTGGCTGTCTTCAAGAAGGCACTGGACAAGAACCTAAGGCCAGTACCTGATCAGCCGGGCTCTGGTTCTTACGTCGGTTTATGTGCGACCAGCAGTAACAGCCTGGTTAATCAGACCCTTATCTACCACGAGTCCTGGTCTCATACCGTGCCGCGGGGGCATTGACCCCCGAAACCCTCTCCAGGTATACTCCAGGTATACTGTTATAATATAGTGTAACTCCCATGGGACGCCCTTCTGATGATAAACTAACACTGCCGGCTGGAAGATCCAGCTTCACCGCTGCTTGCACTGAACAACACACATAAAGTTCACTTATAATTACTAAAACAATATAGAAAATAAAAACTACAGCAACAACACCAATACTAAAAATAATAATTATAAAATAATAAAATAATAATAATAATAGTATTAATAATAGTAATAATTATAATAATAAAGAAAATAGCAACAACAACAACAACAACAACAACAACAACAATAATAATAATAATAATAATAATAATAATAATAATAATAATAATAATAATATCACGCATGACTCAAAACAGCAAACTCTGCTTACCAAGCCAGGAACGCAGGCCCAGCGAAGTGCTCATCCAACTCTTCTTGCGTGAGACCCATTTTGGTATACAAACGCTGCCATATTGCCTCCTGACCCGTGAAAGCTAAAGGCAAGTTGATGCCATTCAGGGCCATCCAGTCAATTTCCTTCTGCCATCGTTGCCAACCCCACCACGCCATCGAGTATGACACTGTGCATACATTCTGGTAGTAACGGAACCTGCAGATTGAAATAGAGATGGTAATATACACTGACCACTTTATTAGGTACACACTTCTAGTACTGGGTAGGGATCCCCTTTGACCCTACAACATCCTCAGTTCTTGGTGACATGGATTCACCAAGGTGCTGGAAACATTTCTTAGAGATGACTCAAGAAATCGTAATGACACGATTGCAAATAAACCATACCCCCGGCCGGGATTGAACCCGCGGTCATAGAGTCTCAAAACTCCAGCCCGTCGCGTTAGCCACTAGACCAGCTAGCCACAATAAGATTCATCCAACTAGGTATATTTCTACACCATAGGAAAGTTAGCACAGGCACCTCTGTGACCACAAATGCAAGTTTTTACAGACGAATCTCCAGCTAGCGTGGCCGTGACGAACTCTAGCTCAAGTCCCTTCACTGCCGTCAACATGACTCAAGAAATCGTAATGACACGATTGCAAATAAACCATACCCCCGGCCGGGATTGAACCCGCGGTCATAGAGTCTCAAAACTCCAGCCCGTGGTGTAGAAATATACCTAGTTGGATGAATCTTATTGTGGCTAGCTGGTCTAGTGGCTAACGCGACGGGCTGGAGTTTTGAGACTCTATGACCGCGGGTTCAATCCCGGCCGGGGGTATGGTTTTCTTAGAGATCCTAGTCATGTTGACATCACACAGATGCTGCAGATTGGACGTTGCACATTCATGCTGTGAAACTCCAGTTCCACCACCTCCAAACAGTTTACTCCAAATTCTAACCCGATCATCTGCATGTTACAGCAGATGATTTATAAGACCTGGCGACGTTTTTCCAATCTTCAACTATCCAATTTTGGTGATCCTGTGGCTAATGTACCTTCAGTTTTCTGTTCTGACCTGACAGAAATGTAACCCTATGCGTTGTTCTGCTGCTGTAGCCCCTCAACTTCAATGTATGAGGTGTTAGGCGTTCAGAGATGCTCTTCTGCATACCACCGTTGTAATACGTGATTATTTGAGTAACTGTCACCTTCCTGTCAGCTTGAACCAGTCTGGACATTCTCTTACGACCTTTCTCATTAATAGGATATTCACTGGATATTTTGTGTTTTACACAAAATTTTCTGTAAATTGTTGTGCATGAAAATCCCTGGAAATCCGCAATTTCTGAAATATTCAAACCCCCTTGTTTGTCACCAACAATCATTTCACTTTCAAAGTCACTTACATCACATTTCTGCCGTATTCTGATGTTTGGACCGAACAACAACTGAAGCTACTGACCATGTCTACATGCATTTAGGTATTGAAGCTGCCAAGTGATTGCATGAATAGATATTTGCAATAACAAGCAGTTGTACTGGTGTACATAATTAACAATGATAGGTATGAAAAATACCAGGTAACACAAATAAGTAGATGGAGGAAGTATCAAAGGAAGGTAAAGTAGAGGGAAACTGTATCAGATGGGCAAGGAAAAATACCTGACATGAACGGATTATACAGAGGAATCTGACGACTCCGACATGTAAGTAAGACGGAGATCACAGTATAGATAGGAAAGGGAAAGGAAGCACATGAAAGAGAAAGTAAGAAGGAGCTGGTAGCAGATGGAATGGAAAAGGGAACTTGGTAATAGAGAGAGGTAGGGATTATAAATACTACCTGGCAGGTTTTAACCTGCCAGGTCATTCTATGGGGAACTGGAGGCAATCAGATTCGACGCAAAGAAGAAGAGGCCAGTTCCAGTTCCTTGGATTATCAGCTATTCACGGCAACGAGAAACCTACCATAAACAAAGAAAGGCAGGGAAGAAAGTGCTTGTAACTATATTTTTAGGTACAAGTAGTCAGCGCATCCAGTATAATTATGAGACAGAAAAAGAGTCAAAGAACCTCCACTGAGGGAGTCAGTGAGTTGTAGAGATAGCTCTTCACTATAGTCAAGGAACCTACACTGAGGGAGTCAGTGAGTCGCAGAGATAGCTCTTCACTATAGTCAAGGAACCTACACTGAGGGAGTCAGTGAGTCGCAGAGATAGCTCTTCACTATAGTCAAGGAACCTACACTGAGGGAGTCAGTGAGTCGCAGAGATAGCTCTTCACTATAGTCAAGGAACCTACACTGAGGGAGTCAGTGAGTCGTAGAGATAGCTCTTCACTATAGTCAAGGAACCTCCACTGTGGGAGTCAGTGAGTCGTAGAGATAGCTCTTCACTATAGTCAAGGAACCTCCACTGTGGGAGTCAGTGAGTCGTAGAGATAGCTCTTCACTATAGTCAAGGAACCTACACTGAGGGAGTCAGTGAGTCGTAGAGATAGCTCTTCACTATAGTCAAGGAACCTCCACTGTGGGAGTCAGTGAGTCGTAGAGATAGCTCTTCACTATAGTCAAGGAACCTCCACTGTGGGAGTCAGTGAGTCGTAGACAAACCTCCTCACTATAGTCAAGGAACCTCCACTGTGGGAGTCAGTGAGTCGTAGAGATAGCTCTTCACTATAGTCAAGGAACCTCCACTGTGGGAGTCAGTGAGTCGTAGACATACCTCCTCACTATAGTCAAGGAACTTTTTTTAAGGTCAGTGAGTTAGACATAACCTCTAATAAAAACGACCTGACCTTCAGTTCGTCATCAGACTCTTGGATGGACTGTGCCTGGTCTTCAACTACACATCAGACTCTTGGATGGACTGTGCCTGGTCTTCAACTACACATCAGACTCTTGGATGGACTGTGCCTGGTCTTCAACTACACATTAGACTCTTGGATGGACTGTGCCTGGTCTTCAACTACACATCAGACTCTTGGATGGACTGTGCCTGGTCTTCAACTACACATCAGACTCTTGGATGGACTGTGCCTGGTCTTCAACTACACATCAGACTCTTGGATGGACTGTGCCTGGTCTTCAACTACACATCAGACTCTTGGATGGACTGTGCCTGGTCTTCAACTACACATCAGACTCTTGGATGGACTGTGCCTGGTCTTCAACTACACATTTAAGTTTGAACAACCAGCTAATGTCGAACTAATTAACTGTGAAACTGTCAATCGGAAATGCGTCATTATGTGACTAAATGCGATAAAATATGAATCAAGAGACAACTCATATTATAAACAATCCTGTTAAAATGCCGTAACGTTTCCTGTGGTAAATAAATCATTACCACTGTAACGTGCCTAAAAAATACAAAATAATTTTCTTTACAAACAAATAAAGGGCAATGTAAATAATTCAGACACACATGTGCGATATTTGGTAAAGCTTATGTTAGATAATTCAAGGTATTGTGAGTAACTCACAAGAGTTGCTCTAAATCCTTTAAGTCATAAATTATATAGAACAATGTTTCTGTCCTTTGTAGAGTTAATAAAAATACTGTTGTATATAGATTCATTATGTACTACTTGTCTAATATTTAAAATATCGTTCACAGAATGATGATTGTGTGCTAGTTCAGTGAATAGCTCACTCGTCTCAGAACCAAGAGGACCCGGGTGCAACTTCCTGTCTAGACAGGATGTATTATTAAACCAACGGGCACGTGCTGGCCCTGTTTATCTAACGGGTAAAAGATTTATAAACGTTTGTCGGCTGCGGAAGGACATAAAAATAATCTTTATGGAAATGTCACACTGTTGGTGCTTCTTGGATTATGCTGTTACAAAGATGGTAGTTGAGGAAGCTGCTGACACTTACTTGTCATTAGAGGTAATATTGAAGCTGGCTGGAGGAAGAGTGTCGGGTAAGTCGAGTTGTTGCGCCTCCCAGGAAACATGGGCATGACAGTAATACTTGAGGTAGTGAAGGATGCCCCAGGCTGCTGCCACTCCACTACTACCAGTCACCTCTACACTCACAGTCACACCTGGTGACTTCACCTGCATCAACAAACCAGGTGGAACGTTTAGGAAAAATGTTTTCATGACATCAAAGGATACAGTCACATGCAATGGAGGAACTTTTTTTTTTATATTTCATTTAAAACGTAATATTACAACATAAAATATAAATATATAGAAAACCACCATCCCTTAACAAACAGGTATCCAAATGAGAATTCATAAGCCCAGTACACCATATAAATTGCTCAACATTCCGACAGTCACTATATACACTTGGAGTCACCTAGGATGTTCATCATGCATAAATAGAAATTAAATAAGATCTTTGTGGCCACATGTGTCATCCTAGTACAAGAATGCACTATAAGACATGCTATAATAAATCATATAGCACTATCTCCTCAACCATAATAGATATTATATAATCACATAGCTAGACCTATAACATATATGTTTACCAACATATTTTATAATGCTTAAAATATTATGACAAAATAATATTATAAAACATCAATACACAAATAATATAATTTTTTTTTATATATTATTTAAAAATGATGTTACATTGGTTCGAACCCATAATAACAATATATAAATGAAGACAAACTATATGCTTCCTTGTGTTGCGATTTACGATCTATGTTTTGCTTTCATTTATATATTGTTATTATGGGCTCGAACCACTGTAATGTAACATAAAAACAGATGCTCATGGAAAACTAGAAATGAAACATTATAACAACTCGTATACAACATCCCTGTGTAAATACTTACTATAAGAATACAACACACACTACAACACCCCCCCCCTCCCCCCATATTCCCAACAGCTGTATCTGCCGTCACCAACATAACCAAGACTATAATACAACATTAATTAACATGGTTGAAAATAAAAACATTCTGAGACAC
>NC_091324.1:33294123-33304123 GCF_038502225.1 Cherax quadricarinatus
AAACAGCTGAGTTTTGTTATGCTTAAGTCAGCAATAATCAGTCAGACTATACTGACCCATTAAGCTTAACCTCAGGGTCAATGACCATGAAGGGTACACAGTACATATGGCTGGTGTTTATGGCTTGAGTTTGCTGTGTCAGCCTGACAACGATGATTATCGTTATAAATAATGTTATACACTTCATTCACTATACACTGTAAATGTCACTGTATAACTGTAAATCACATGTGTATATTTCTTACACATATATAAATGTCACTGTTAATACATATATGAAAGCTTACATTTTATATATAATTTCCTTTAATATAACAGTTATATCTATAAGAAACAAAATTAAACACAATTTCGTCTCTTAATTTCTGTCTATGAACATTATAAACACTGTGTATATACACTCAGACAAACTGACGGTCATCTAGTTTGTTGATGTGGTCAGCGCTTCTCGAGCTTGAGCAGTGGATAATGGGTGCCATCCCCCGTTTTCTGTTGGGTGAGTCACCCTGCTCCCGTTTTCTTTGGGTAATGGGTGAAAGCCAGGTGAGCACCCGTTTTCTTTTGGCTGCCCATTCTCTGTGATTGAGCCTGGACTGACTCACTTATACTGATTTATATTGTAAAACACTAGTTTTACAGCTTATTTTGAAGGACCTTAGCTCGTAGGTTACAGCCGCCCCTGCAGGCGAGGTCTTGAGAAGCTGTCTTGACCACTTCGCAAAGGGCTGTAATAGAGTATATCTTAATAATAATTTACCCCTATGGGGTGTTATGTCAGCATATATCAGACACTGATTGCTGACAAACTTACGTGTGTGGACTCAAAAGTCCGCACCTCACTGCCGACTATAGGTTGATTACAAACTCCCTGTGACACAAGAACTGCGCAGTCCCCCATATTACATGGTAATTTGTAACCTACCTTGCTCTTGTAGCATGAGCTATGGTGTTCTTTACACCCTTGATAGGTATCAGTGACTTGATAGAAGCTAAAGTGTCTTTGGATGTCCACGTCTTCCACAGTCTAGGAATACGCACACTGGTACACTATGTTCCAGAAGGTTTGTCTTTATTGTTCACAAACTTATCAGTAAAGAAGCTGATTACACTTCTCTGTAAGTGTTTATTGTGTTTTTTGAGACATTTTGTACACACTAACACACAGATCAGTGTTCTTTGTTGGTTATCCTGGCGTCAGTGTGACTCCCAGTAGGGTAAAAAGTGATCTGACCTCACAGCGTCCTACGCCGCTACAATGCCCCTAGAACATAAAGGAAAAGCTGACCTAGTATTTTTTGCTTCCTTGCCAAACTTCCTCCATGATGCAAAGCAGAATACTTGATTCTTGCTGTCTTAAGCATAGACAACAATGTACACTATCTTTACCATGGTAATAAAGTGGGAACAGGATTTTCCTTAATTGTCCTGCTAAGGTAAGAGATGGACTGTGTCTTATTAAACTACACTTTGCAACACTGGACTCTTGCAAGGAGCGGCGGTCGCTTGACCACGTCACATACTTGTACTGCATCTGGGATCAATTACTCGCTGTAGCAGTAAACAAGATGCTTGCCCCTTCTGAGAGGGCTGGGCCCCTCAGGGCTGAAAGGGGCTGAAAGGGGCTAATACTGCCCTCTTGGAGAAAATTTCTCCACTACTACCACCACCACCACCATCATTGTCACCACCACTACCACCATCACCACCACCACTAACACCACCACCACTACCACCACCACCACCACAACTACCACCACCACCAGCACTACTACCACCACCACAACCACCACTACCACCACCACCACCACACCACTACCACCACTATCGTCACTACCACCACCACAACCACCACCATCACCAACACTACTACCACCACCACCACCACCACCATTACCACCACCACCACCATCATCATCACTACCACCACCACCACTATCATTACTATCACTATGACCACCACCATCACTACCACTACTACCACCACCATAACTACAATCACCACTACCACCACCACCACCACTACCACTACCACCACCACAACCATCATCACTACTACCACCACCACCACTATCATTACTATCACTATGACCACCACCATCACTACCACTACTACCACCACCATAACTACAATCACCACTACCACCACCAATACCACCACCACTACCACCACCACTACCACCACCAATACCACCACCACTACCATCACCACTACCACCACCAATACCACCACAAATACCCCTGACTCAGTGTGGTTGCGCTGCCGTGTTCTTTCATGTTTGTCACGGTGTGTCTTGCGTGCTAGAACTCTAAACTGTGCCAGTGAGCTTATAAGATATATCCTTCCAGCGCTTGGAACTAATTTAGCAGAAAATAATATCTACTGATTCAAAACACGAGAATCAGTGTACAATAAGGCAGCATAACCATACTCTCAGAGGGGAATATTAGGCCTAGCGTCCCAGTGAAAATAATATTAGAATATTTTTGTCAAAGGAAAGACAGAGTCCCTGATAATAGTGTTGTAGTGTGTACCACGGTGCTACCATAGTATATAGATAATAAATGATGAGGTGAAATTTAAAACTGAAGTGTTAGGCCTAAAGAGGTAGGTTCATGTTGTAAACAGTTGCCAGCAGTCGCCAGAACCTCCCACCCAGGTCTGCTAGTGTACCTGATACCAGGGAGTGAAACATTCTAGTGTACCTGATACCAGGGAGTGAAACATTACTGTTGAAATACGAAGAGGTACAAAATCTCGAGGAAGTACGAAAAGTGTATAGTTTTGTAGAAATATGATAAACAGTGTATAGTTGTTAGTATTTATTGTGACGGAGTGACGTATACAGTTTGTGGTAAACCTGTAGTTAACAGTTGTCGAAATATACCTGGCCTGGTGGCCTGGTGGCTAAAGCTCCCGCTTCACACACGGAGGGCCCGGGTTCGATTCCCGGCGGGTGGAAACATTCGACACGTTCCTTACACCTGTTGTCCTGTTCACCTAGCAGCAAATAGGTACCTGGGTGTTAGTCGACTGGTGTGGGTCGCATCCTGGGGGACAAGATTAAGGACCCCAATGGAAATAAGTTAGACAGTCCTCGATGACGCACTGACTTTCTTGGGTTATCCTGGGTGGCTAACCCTCCGGGGTTAAAAATCCGAACGAAATCTTATCTCTTATCTTAACGAAAATCATTATTCCTCCAGTTAACAGTTGTCGAAATATACACAACGAAAATCATTATTCCTCCAGTAATCTTAATATACAGAAGCCACCGGCGCCCATACATGCAGGTTATACTTTCTGTATCAAACTGAATACATATAACTCGCTTTAATTTTTTTCCAGTAGTCCTTTTCATGAGCTACGTCAAAATCACCCAGTGAACCTAATTCGGATTTGCCTGGATTCGTCCAATAACCGGTTTCAAATGAATTCGTAGATAAGGTATCCTCTGACTGGTTTCATTAACTGGCGGGGCTTTACACACCCTCATCAAACACCCAAACAGTAACTACAGCAAACAGATACAATACAGAGAGACAGATCTACTGTTAAGGTGGTTATTAATAAAAAAATATACAGATTCGGGGGGATTCAAACGGTTTCATTGGAAATAAGGCCAAATCAGAAGAACTGTTACAAAAAATTAAATATTTCGAGGAATTATAGACTACCTAGCTAGGAGAGTTGCCAAGTATTGTAAGTTGACTACCACAATGAAGATCTGTGTAGCCTGCAGAAAGGGTAAGGAACTGGATTGCTTGCAATCTCTGTGGTCAATGGTCCCATGGTATATGCAGGGATTTTAAACCGATGACCACACTTGACATAAACTCAGAGAGATATTTTTGGGTCTGCCCAAACGAGATACAGCTGTACGAGAAAATTACAAATATATTAAAAGATAGAAACACCAATAAAAGGTTGTTCTTGAAAGACATGTCAGCATGGTATGACAGTTGGGAAAATACAATGGGTGGTAGGGACGGGGCTGTCTTGGACAGTGCTCCAGAGGATTCTAGTGATGTGTTAGAAGACAGAGCTCGTGAGGGTACCAGTGTTGTCGTGGAGTACAGTAAAGAGTCTGGTCCAGGCCTAGACTCATTGAACTCCGTGTTCATCAAGAATTTCAAGAAGCCCCTATCGCGTGCCTTCAGCATTTTATGGAGAGGGAGCGTGGGCACAGGGGTCATCCCACACACACTAAAAACAACAGACCTAGCCCCACTCCACAATGGTGTCAGTAAAGCACTTCCAAAGAACTACAGACCGATAACACTAACATCTCATATAAAAATCTCTGAAAGGATTCTAAGAAGCAATATCGCCATCCACCTAGATACCCATCAGTTACACAACCCAGGTCAACACGAGTTTAGAGCAGCTCGCTCATACCTGTCCCAGCTACTGGACCACTATGACAAGGTCCTGGATGCTCTAGACTCCTAGAGGATAGACAAAATGCTGATCTATTATACACAGACTTTGGAAAAGCCTTCGACTTGTATGGCCATTGTGTAATAGTGCACAATATGCGTGATAAAGGAATAAGAGGAAAAGTTAGTGAATGGATCTATAACTTCCTGATAAATAGAATGCAAGAGTAATAGTTAACAGAGTAAAGTCTGAGGCAGCTACAGTGAAAAGCTGTGTTCCACAAGGCACAGTACTCGCTCCCATTCTATTCCTCATCCTCATATCTAACATAGACAGGGACGTAAGCCATAGCTCTGTGTCTTCCTTAGCAGATGACACCCGAATTGCCATGACAGTGTCCTCTATCGATGACATCGCAAGAGTCCAAGCGGACATCAAGCAAATTTTAAAATGGGCCACTCAGAACAATAAGAAGTTCAATGTAAAGACATTTCAATATGGAAACTTTAGGAAATTAAAACTGTATCAGGGTATACAACAAATTCTAACCTTACAATGGAACGAGAAAGTATTGTGAAGGACCTGTGAGTGATAATATCAGAGGATCTCATCTTCACAGACCATAACATTGTGTCTACCGCATCTACTAGGAAAATGATAGGATGGATAATGAGAACCTTCAACACTAGGGACGCCAAGCCCATGATGATTCTCTCATAATCGCTTGTTCTCTCCAGGTTGGAATACTGCTGTACACTAACTGCCGCCTTCCAGGCTGGCGACACTGCTGACCTGGGGAGTGTACAAAGAACATTCACGGCACACATAAATACCATAAAGCACCTAAATTACTGGGAATGGTTGAATTCCCTTGATTTGTATTCCCTGGAACGAAGGCGAGATACATGATAACACTGGTCTGCATGATTTTTTTTATTGATTCTATGGTATCTTTCTTGGTATATATATGGAATATAGTGATTTGCTGTGCTTTTTATTCGTCTCTATCACATCAAGTTGTCAATTTATACAGAAACATTACTTTTCCCTTTCCTTATAACACAAGTAAATGAGAAAGTGGTATATTATTAATTAAAATACTTACCTTTTATTGATTTAAATGTTAAATCTTAACATTTATTAATTAATATGTCTAGAGTCTGCATAAATTCACCAGACATACTTTGCTATGTCTGCGGGCAATTCACACCTGCAGATTCCCGGAGCAACATTAATCCTTTATTGAAGCGCTGCAACTTTGCTTATTTTGGCTGCAAACTTGTAGACCAGGACAAACCATTTGCACCACACAAAGCTTGCAAGAGTTGCATCAGTAAGCTCCAAATGTGGTCAGTTGGAAAACTTGAATGTGTGCCCTTTGGCGCAACAATGGTATGGTGGGAGCAGATGAACCACCATGATGACTGCTACTTTTGTATGACAAAAGTAGCTGGATTCAACAAGAAGACTAAAGTTCGCATAATATACCCAAATATTCCTTCAGTAATAAGGTCTGTTCCACACTCTGAAAATATTCTTGTACCTGTGCCACCTGAGACGGTGGTGTCAGAGATGGAATTAGACTATTAACCACCAACAAATGACGATCCCTAACCCTTCAACCAAGTTGCACAGTTACTTGGCTCTAGACTGAAGGAACACAGGCTTCTAGCTCCTGGTACCGTCATTGTGAAGCGGAATTCACTCAGTTCATTGACAATGAGGAATCTTTACTTTTCTGTTAAAATATATTTCTGGCCTTATTGAACACATGAAGATGTCATACCTGGAGAGTTTACCTGGAGAGAGTTCCGGGGGTCAACGCCCCCACGGCCCGGTCTGTGACCAGGCCTCCTGGTGGATCAGAGCCTGATCAACCAGGCTGTTACTACTGGCTGCACGCAAACCAACGTACGAGCCACAGCCCGGCTGATCAGGAACCAACTTTAGGTGCTTGTCCAGTGCCAGCTTGAAGACTGCCAGGGGTCTGTTGGTAATCCCCCTTATGTGTGCTGGGAGGCAGTTGAACAGTCTCGGGCCCCTGACACTTATTGTATGGTCTCTTGACGTGCTAGTGACACCCCTGTTTTTAATTGGGGGGATGTTGCATCGTCTGCCAAGTCTTTTGCTTTCGTAGTGAGTGATTTTCGCGTGCAAGTTCGGTACTAGTCCATCTAGGATTTTCCAGGTGTATATAATCATGTATCTCTCCCGCCTGCGTTCCAGGGAATACAGGTTTAGGAACCTCAAGCGCTCCCAGTAACTGAGGTGTTTTATCTCCGTTATGCACGCCGTGAAGGTTCTCTGTACATTTTCTAGGTCAGCAATTTCACCTGCCTTGAAAGGTGCTGTTAGTGTGCAGCAATATTCCAGCCGAGACAGAACAAGTGACCTGAAGAGTGTCATCATGGGCTTCGCATCCCTAGTTTCGAAGGTTCTCATTATCCATCCTGTCATTTTTCTAGCAGATGCGATTGATACAATGTTATGGTCCTTGAATGGGAGATCCTCCGACATGATCACTCCCAGGTCTTTGACGTTGGTGTTTCGCTCTATTTTGTGGCCAGAATTTGTTTTGTACTCTGATGAAGATTTAATTTCCTCATGTTTACCATATCGGAGTAATTGAAATTTCTCATCGTTGAACTTCATATTGTTTTCTGCAGCCCACTAAAAGATTTGGTTGATTTCCGCCTGGAGCCTTGCAGTGTCTGCAATGGAAGACACTGTCATGCAGATTCTGGTGTCATCTGCAAAGGAAGACACGGTGCTGTGGCTGACATCCTTGTCTATGTCAGATATGAGGATGAGGAACAAGATGGGAGCGAGTACTGTGCCTTGTGGAACAGAGCTTTTCACCGTAGCTGCCTCGGACTTTACTCTTTTGACTATTACTCTCTGTGTTCTGTTAGTGAGGAAATTATAGATCCATCGACCGACTTTTGCTGTTATTCCTTTAGCACCCATTTTGTGCGCTATTACGCCATGGTCACACTTGTCGAAGGCTTTTGCAAAGTCTGTATATATTAAATCTGCATTCTTTTTGTCTTCTAGTGCATCTAGGACCTTGTCGTAGTGATCCAATAGTTGACAGACAGGAGCGACCTGTTCTAAACCCATGTTGCCCTGGGTTGTGTAATTGATGGGTTTCTAGATGGGTGGTGATCTTGCTTCTTAGGACCCTTTCAAAGATTTTTATGATATGGGATGTTAGTGCTATCGGTTTGTAGTTCTTTGCTATTGCTTTACTGCCCCCTTTGTGGAGTGGGGCTATGTCTGTTGTTTATAGTAATTGTGGGACGACCCCCGTGTCCATGCTCCCTCTCCATAGGATGGTAAAAGCTCGTGATAGGGGCTTCTTGCAGTTCTTGATGAACACGGAGTTCCATAAGTCTGGCCCTGGGGCAGAGTGCATGGGCATGTCATTTATCGCCTGTTTGAAGTCATTTGGCGTCAGGATAACATTAGATAGTCTTGTGTTAATCAAATTCTGTGGCTCTCTCATAAAAAAATAATTTTGATCTTCGACTCTCAGACTGGTTAGTGGCTTGCTAAAACATTCCCCCGATGAAAAGCAGGGGCGCCACGAGTACACTGAGAGACAACACAATAAGTGTCAGGGACCAAGACTGTTCAACTGCCTCCCAGCATATATAAGAAGGATTACCGATAGACCCCTGGCTGTCTTCAAGAAGGCACTGGACAAGCACCTAAAGTCGGTACCTGACCAGCCAAGCTGTGGCTCATACGTTAGTTTGCATACAGCCTGCAGTAACAGCCTGGTTGATCAGACCGTAATCTACCACGAAGCCTGGTCTCAGACTGAGTTGCAGAGGCGTTGACTCCCGAAACCCTCTCCAGGTATACTCCAGGCATACTCAACCAGCAGGTAGGCAAGTCTGCCAATGATTGCCCAAAGAGAACCACATTGCTTCAGCTTTGGCGGGCTTGCGTGTGACTGGTCAATGAACGGGTACCTTACGACGGGTACCTTATTGATCATTAAACCTTTAGCACTGGGTTCACTGGTAGGGAGGCAGCCTATATGGGAGTGTGACTATTGTGCCTCCTGAATGGGGCCCAATTTATATAATATATATTTCATGTATACTATCTTTCATATAATTTTATATTGGTGATAGTTTCATTATAACTAAATTGAAAATGTATTGCTTTATATTATTATTTGACTTAGCTTATGTCATTAGGTAGGATGTAATATTTGCACTTTAACGTGTTCAGTGTTTGAGATTTGTGACTGCCCACATTGGTAAATTCCTTTGTTAACTGCCACTCGCTTGTTTGTGTCAGGCTGTACCTGGAGCCGTGGCTGGGCAACACCACGAGAGAATCGCATGATAGCACCTGAGATTGGAGACTGTCCTCCCTTGATTCCTCTCTCCTCTGCTGGTCCTTGTTCGACCAACATCACTCTCTCCGTCTCTCTCGTATCTGGCTGTTTGTTCGTTATTTAGACTGTTTTGGTAGAGAATGATTTCGGTGGTGAGTCGATACATACTTCCTGCAACTCTGTGTAACTCTGTTCACAGAGCATAGTTCAGACTTGGTGATTTTCGACGTTTTACTGAGGTTGTGTGTCATACTGGCACTCTATGTTAACCTAGTCCCAAGCTATAGGTTCTGACCTATTTTATGTGGCATCTACGCACCATCGTAGTCGAGGATTTGGTTATGCTGAACTTAGATTCAGTATTAAGGGAGTTTTATGCCTTTTATGGAGGATCTGCTGATGGTCCCCAGTTAGGGTCGTTATTTTGTCTCCTTGTTCCTGGCGCTGTGCTGCTGCTTGTTATATTATTGTTGTTCGGTGAATCATTCGTCTTATTGTTCAAGCAAGCTGTCCTGATTGCCAGGTTGGTCGAGAAGTTAAATTATTTGAGTTCGTTTAGTCAGTCACTGTTCAAGTCTGAGTCGAGTCTAGTCTTACTGAGACATAACGAACAACTTTGAGCGCACAAACACGTCTCACATGCACTAGTATTATTTTTATAATTGATGACAAAGTACCAGACTGTACTTAAGAGGTGTACTGACATGAAAAATGTGACTTCAGCACTATACTATTACACGAGAAGTGTAGTAGCTTATATCCTAACTTAAATCAAGTTGATTTACTTTGATTTCGTCCACCTAGACAACTTTGTTAATGAACTTCTCAGTTTTTATTTCTTTAGTTAGCATCCTATCAGTTGCAATCCTAAAGCACTATTACAATTTATCGTAATTTTCAAGGATAATTGAACCAGAATACTGACTGACTGACTTGTTACAAAAACCCAGAAACAGGCTGAGTGCTAGAGGGGCAGACCTTCTAGTATTCTCTGGAGGTGTCTATAACTTATAGATGTCGCACTTTTTGTAATAGTGACATACACCGCATAAATTGTAACACTCGTAGCATGCCACACACCACCACCAGCACCGCCACCACCACCACCACCACCACCACCACCACCCTAACACAACCACCACCACCACTACCCCCCCACCGCCACCACCACCACTAACATTTAAGTTCATTTGACACTGTCATCTTTCACTTAAGCATACCTTACTCGCTTTACTTTATCCTTGGTCTCTCTCTCTCTCTCTCTCTCTCTC
>NC_091324.1:33306623-33331623 GCF_038502225.1 Cherax quadricarinatus
AGAAAACCCAAGGGACAGGAGGAGGGAACTGCAAAGGAAGATTGGGCAGCAGAGCTCACAAAAAGGGAACAAGAATGGGAAAAGAAACTAGAAGAACTTAGCATGAGAATGGAAGAGAGGATAGACATGGAAAGCAGGAAGTGGGAGGTGAAAGTCAAAGCAGCAGAGGCCAGGATACAGAGCTTAGAAGAGGAACTGGAAAATCTGAAACAGCCTAAAGAACTAAAGAACATTTTGGGATTGACAACAGAGACCGATACCTCAGCCACAAATAAGGGGACTGTAGGGACAGAAGGAGCAAAACTGCATGTAGAAGCTCTATCAGTGGAGACTGTAGTAAATGAAAGAGCTAAGCTATATGTGGAGGCCCTAAAAGACCACAACAGAGCCCAGGGAAAGCCGAGAAGGGAAAATGACAGGCCACTGAGCCCATGTACAGTAGCTAGTGAAACTGAAGAAAGGAAAGCTGCAATGGAGGAAATCAAATTGAATGAGGGGATACACAGGGATATGCAGTGGGAGAATGAAAGGGTGAGGCCAGTCTTTGTGTATGGGCTACAGGAAGTTGTAGGGGAAACATATGAAGCAAGAAAACAAGGGGAAAAAAAAGCAATTGAAAGCATCATGAAAGTAATCGGAGAAGACGACATGACCCAGCTGGAAAATTTTCGGAGAATAGGGGGGTTTGTAAAAAAAAGAACCCGGCCAGTGAAAGTGACCTTCAAGGCAGAATCGACTCGGAAGAGGATACTGTGGGGGAAAGCACGATTAAGGGACATGCCGGAATACAGGAAGGTGTATCTCGACCGCGACAGAACACAAGACGAAAGGCGGAAACTGAGAGAGATGATACAAAGGCGAAAGGAAGAAAGAGAGGGGATGGAGAAGACAGACAGGAGATCCCAGACACAGGAAGAAGATCAAATACAACCTCCCTCACAGCTTCCTATAGAAGCCTCCCAACCAGGTCAACCCCAGTGCAGCCAAACACTCTAAACCAAAACACCCATGTCATATCCAATGCCCCCACCCACTACATTACAAACTCCACCCCCACAGCAACCACCCATAGTTCCTTATCAGGTCTCCCACTTCCCCAACCCCAATACACCTCCCAGACCACAGTCTTAGAAAAGAAGTTGAAGGTATGGTATACAAATGCAGATGGAATAACAAATAAGTATGAGGAGTGGCATGAAAGAATCAAGGAGACATCCCCAGACATAATAGCACTCACAGAAACAAAACTCACCAGAATAATAACAGATTCAATCTTTCCACCCGGATATCAAATCCTCAGGAAAGACAGAGGGAGGAGAGGGGGAGGAGGAGTTGCACTGCTCATTAAAAGCCAGTGGGGTTTTGAGAAAATGGAAGGAATGGATGGCACGGGTGAAAGGG
The DNA here is from genome assembly GCF_038502225.1 of Cherax quadricarinatus. NCBI lineage: Eukaryota > Metazoa > Arthropoda > Malacostraca > Decapoda > Parastacidae > Cherax > Cherax quadricarinatus. Next base: position 33,308,025 of record NC_091324.1, read on the forward strand.
ACTACTTAGAAGGAACAATCCAGTCTGAGGGACATAAGGTGATAATTGCAGTAATGTACAACCCACCACAGAACTGCAGGAGACCAAGAGAAGAATACGATGAGAGCAACAGAGCCATGGTCGACACACTAGCCGAGGTGGCCAGGAGAGCACATGTGGGGGGAGCAAAGTTACTAGTTATGGGTGATTTCAATCACAAGGAGATTGACTGGGAAAACCTGGAGCCCCATGGGGGTTCCGAAACATGGAGAGCCAAGATGATGGATGTAGTACTGGAAAACCTCATGCATCAACATGTTAGAGACACTACCAGAGAGAGAGGAGAAGATGAACCAGCAAGACTGGACCTTGTATTCACCTTGAGTAGTTCAGACATCGAGGATATCTTGTATGAAAGGCCCCTGGGAGCTAGTGATCATGTGGTTCTGTGCTTCGACTACATAGTTGAGCTCCAAGTGGAGAGAGTAGCAGGAATAGGGTGGGAAAAACCAAACTACAAAAGGGGGAACTACTCAGGCATGAGGAACTTCCTTCAAAACATTCAGTGGGAGAGGGAACTGACAGGAAAACCAGTACAAGAAATGATGGACTATGTGGCAACAAAATGCAAGGAGGCAGAGGAGAGGTTTGTTCCCAAGGGAAACAGAAATAATGGGAAGAACAGAACGAGTCCTTGGTTCACCCAAAGGTGTAGGGAGGCAAAAACTAGGTGTACTAGAGAATGGAAAAGGTACAGAAGACAGAGAACTCAGGAAAATAAAGAGATTAGCCGAAGAGCCAGAAATGAATATGCACAGATAAGAAGGGAGGATCAGCGACAATATGAAAATGACATAGCATCGAAAGTCAAGACTGACCCGAAGCTGTTGTACAGCCACATCAGGAGGAAAACAACAGTCAAGGACCAGGTAATCAGACTGAGGAAGGGTGATGGGGAATTCACAAGAAACGACCGAGAGGTATGCCAGGAGCTCAACACGAGATTTAAAGAAGTATTTACAGTGGAAACCAGTAGGACTCCAGGAAATCAGAACAGGGGGGTACACCAGCAAGTGCTGGATGAGGTACATATAACCAAGGAGGAAGTGAAGAAGCTGCTATGCGAACTTGACACCTCAAAGGCGGTGGGACCAGACAACATCTCTCCGTGGGTCCTTAAAGAGGGAGCAGAGATATTGTGTGTGCCATTAACAAAGATCTTCAACACATCATTTGAAACTGGGCAACTCCCTGAGGTATGGAAGATGGCAAATGTAGTCCCAATTTTTAAAAAGGGAGACAGACATGAGGCACTAAACTACAGACCTGTATCACTAACGTGTATAGTATGCAAGGTCATGGAGAAGATCATCAGGAGGAGAGTGGTGGAGCACCTGGAAAGAAACAAGTGTATAATTGACAACCAGCATGTTTTCAGGGAAGGAAAATCCTGTGTCACAAACCTACTAGAGTTTTATGACAAGGTGACAGAAGTAAGACAAGAGAGAGAGGGGTGGATCGACTGCATTTTTTTGGACTGCAAAAAGGCCTTCGACACAGTTCCTCACAAGAGGTTACTGAAAAAGCTAGAAGATCAGGCACACATAACAGGAAAGGCACTGCAATGGATCAGAGAATACCTGACAGGGAGGCAACAACGAGTCATGGTACGTGACGAGGTGTCAGAGTGGGCGCTTGTGACAAGCGGGGTTCCACAGGGGTCAGTCCTAGGACCTGTGCTGTTCTTGGTATATGTGAACGACATAACGGAAGGGATAGACTCAGAAGTGTCCTTGTTTGCAGATGATGTGAAGTTAATGAGAAGAATCAAATCGGATGAGGATCAGGCAGGACTACAAAGAGACCTGGACAGGCTACAAGCATGGTCCAGAAACTGGCTCCTTGAGTTTAACCCTGCCAAATGCAAAGTCATGAAGATTGGGGAAGGGCAAAGAAGACCGCAGACACAATATACTTTAGATGGCCAAAGACTGCAAACCTCACTCAAGGAAAAAGATCTGGGGGTGAGTATAACACCGAGCATATCTCCTGAGGCGCACATAAATCAGATAACTGCTGCAGCATACGGGCGCCTGGCAAACCTACGGATAGCGTTCCGATACTTCAATAAGGAGTCGTTCAAGACACTGTATACCATTTACGTCAGGCCCATACTGGAGTATGCAGCACCAGTTTGGAATCCACACCTAGTCAAGCACGTCAAGAAATTAGAGAAAGTGCAAAGGTTTGCAACAAGACTAGTCCCAGAGCTACGGGGATTGTCGTACGAAGAAAGGTTGAGGGAAATCGGCCTGACGACACTGGAGGCCAGGAGGGTCAGGGGAGACATGATAACGACATATAAAATACTGCGCAGAATAGACACGGTGGACAAAGACAGGATGTTCCAGAGATGGGACACATACACAAGAGGTCACAATTGGAAGTTGAAGACTCAGATGAATCAAAGGGATGTTAGGAAGTATTTCTTCAGTCATAGAGTAGTCAAGTCGTGGAATAGTCTAGAAAGTGAAGTAGTGGAGGCGGGAACCATACATAGTTTTAAGGCGAGGTATGATAAAGCTCATGGAGCAGGGAGAGAGAGGACCTAGTAGCAATCAGTGAAGAGGCGGGGCCAGGAGCTATGACTCGACCCCTGCAACCACAAATAGGTGAGTACAAATAGGTGAGTACAGCTCATCAGAAATCAGTAAAGTTTTGAGGAGAGGGGAGGAATGGACAAAGGGGAAGTACATGACTACATAAGGCTTCAGACCGGAAGTCCAGTGATGCACAACCCGCCACCAAACAGCAGACCAAGACGATGAGAGCAACAGAGCGACGGTGGATACACTAGCTGGTGTGGTGGCACGATGGGTGTTAGTGGACTGGTGTGAGTTGCATCCTAGGTGTTAATGGACTGGTGTGGGGTCATCCTGGGTGTTAGTGTACAGATGTTTGTCACATTCTGGGTGTTTCGCCAGAAGGTCGCACATGAGAAGCTCAGAGCTGCTGGTCATGCAGTATTTTAACCACGAGGAGATTCACAGGGAAAACCTGGAGCTGTGGTTCCTAACCATTTTTGCGTCATGCCCCATTTTGAAACCTCAAAAAAGTTTGATGTGTCCTGTTATATGAAAACAAATTCGGGGATGAAATGATATGACACTGATTAAAAATGCAAAACATCAAAAATCATTTTATTTTATTAACTCAGCAAGGTGAAGTTTGGATTCATCAAGTTTGAGAATCTCAGGTTAGTGAGACCCTTGAGCTTGAGCTTTACTGCAGATAGTTTTGACTTCACTCACTAATTTAGAAGCCCCAGTACGAACCTAACACCTGACCCAACAAAAATAACTCAAGAAAGTACCAGTCCATTCTCTTCACGTCTCTTCATTTGGTAATATTAAGTTTTTTTTGTGTAGTAAGTCATTTACAACATTAAAAACATATTCCAGCAAATATAAAGATCGGAATGGAAACAGTAGCTCTCTTGCAAAATAATTTGAATTTGGTATTATCTGTCTCATCAGAGCCACATCATGATTCCTTTTACTTTGAATGAACATTAACAGATTCATTATTTTGGGAGTGAGTTCTTTTTGGTACTTCATGTCCACTTCAGATACATTCACTGGCAAACCACGGTACTGATGGGGTTAGAACCCATGGCGAGTGAGTCGTACAACTCCAGGCGAGTGCGTAAGCCACTGGGCCAGCTGGCTACAACATTCATCCAACTAGGTATATTTATACACCATAAACTTGCATTTGTGGTCACAGTGGGAGCTCAGGCTAACCTCCGTATGGTGTATAACTATACTACACACACACACACACACACACACACACACACACACACACACACACACACACACACACACACACACACACCGGAAGGCCAGGACAAATGAAACCAAACTACAGGAAAGGGGACTACACAGGAATGAGGAACTTCCTGAATGAGGTTCAGTGGGACAGAGAACGGGCAGGGAAGCCAGTTAATGAGATGATGGAATATGTAGCAACAATGTGCAAGGAGGCTGAGGAGAGGTTTGTACCCAAGGGTAACAGGAATAATGAAAAAGCCAGGATGAGCCCATGGTTCACCCAAAGATGCAAGGAGGCAAAAACCAAGTGTGCTAGGGAATGGAAGAAATATAGAAGGCAAAGGACCCAGGAGAATAAGGAGAGCAGTCGTAGAGCCAGAAACGAATATGCACAGATAAGAAGGGAGGCCCAACGTCAATATGAAAACGACATAGCAGCAAAAGCCAAATCTGACCCGAAGCTGTTATACAGCCACATCAGGAAGAAAACAACCGTCAAGGACCAGGTCATCAGGCTAATAAAGGAAGGAGGAGAGACAACAAGAACTGACCGTGAAGTATGTGAGGAACTCAACAAGAGATTCAAAGAAGTGTTCACAGAGAAGACAGAAGGGGCTCCAGAAAGACGGAGAGGTGGGGCACACCACCATGTGCTGGACACAGTACACACAACCGAGGAAGAAGTGAAGAGGCTTCTGAGTGAGCTAGATACCTCAAAGGCAATGGGGCCAGATAACATCTCTCCATGGGTCCTGAGAGAGGGAGCAGAGGCGCTATGTGTACCCCTAACAACAATATTCAATTCATCTATCGAAACAGGGAGATTGCCTGAGGCATGGAAGACAGCAAATGTAGTCCCAGTCTTTAAAAAAGGAGACAGACATCAAGCACTAAACTACAGACCAGTGTCACTGGCATGTATAGTATGCAAAATCATGGAAAAGATTGTCAGGAGAAGAATGGTGGAACATCTAGAAAGGAATGATCTCATCACCAGCAGCCAACATGGTTTCAGAGATGGGAAATCCTGTGTCACAAACCTACTGGAGTTCTATGACATGGTGACAGCAGTAAGACAAGAGAGAGAGGGGTGGGTGGACTGCATTTTCTTGGACTGCAAGAAGGCGTTTGACACAGTACCACACAAGAGATTAGTGCAAAAACTGAAGGACCAAGCAGGGATAACAGGGAAGGCACTGCAATGGATCAGGGAATACTTGTCAGGAAGACAGCAGCGAGTAATGGTACGTGGCGAGGTGTCAGAGTGGGCACCTGTGACCAGCAGGGTCCCACAAGGGTCAATCCTAAGACCAGTGCTGTTTCTGGTATTTGTGAACGACATGACGGAAGGAATAAACTCCGAGGTGTCCCTGTTTGCAGATGACGTGAAGTTGATGAGAAGAGTTCATTCGATCGAAGACAAGGCAGAAATACAAAGGGATCTGGACAGGCTGCAGACCTGGTCCAGCAACTGGCTCCTGGAGTTCAATCCCACCAAGTGCAAAGTCATGAGGATTGGGGAAGGGCAAAGAAGACCGCAGACGGAGTACAGTCTAGGGGGCCAGAGACTACAAGCATCACTCTAGGAAAAAGATCTTGGGGTGAGTATAACACCAGGCACATCTCCTGAAGCGTACATCAACCAAATAACTGCCGCAGCATATGGGCGCCTGGCAAACCTCAGAACAGCATTCCGACATCTTAATAAGGAATCGTTCAGGACCCTGTACACCGTGTACGTTAGGCCCATATTGGAGTATGCGGCACCAGTTTGGAACCCACACCTAGCCAAGCATGTAAAGAAACTAGAGAAAGTGCAAAGGTTTGCAACAAGACTAGTCCCAGAGTTAAGAGGAATGTCCTATGAGGAGAGGTTAAGGGAAATCAATCTGACGACACTGGAGGACAGGAGAGATAGGGGGGGCATGATAACGACTTACAAAATACTGAGAGGAATTGACATGGTGGACAAAGACAGGATGTTCCAGAGACTGGACACAGCAACACGGGGACACAGTTGGAAGCTGAAGACACAGATGAATCAAAGGGATGTTAGGAAGTATTCCTTCAGCCACAGAGTAGTCAGGAAGTGGAATAGTTTGGGAAGCGATGTAGTGGAGGCAGGATCCATACATAGCTTTAAGCAGAGGTACGATAAAGCTCATGGTTCAGGGAGAGTGACCTAGTAGCGACCAGTGAAGAGGCGGGGCCAGGAGCTTGGACTCGACCCCTGCAACCTCAACTAGGTGAGTACAACTAGGTGAACTAGGTGAGTACACACACACTGGAAAGGGACTTTAGTGGTGTCACACACAACAGCGAGGCACGTAGGCACACAGGTCAGAAAATACACCCATAATATAAGTAAGCTTATTCAGGCATTCACGATACTGTGCATAGATTACCATACATAGCAAAATAGTTGTAGAGAATCTAGTGTAGTGAAACTGGGAGAGCCAAAAAGCAAGACAGTGACTTATGTTAATGCTAAACTAAGATAGAACCAGGAAACAAGACTCTGGTGACAGTACAGTAATGCACACAGCCGTTACTCTCTCTCTCTCCCCCCTTTTCCCTTTTCACTTTTCCCCCTCTCTCTCTCCTACCTTTCCCGTCTCTCTCTTTTTTTTTCTCTCTCTCTCTCTCTCTCTCTCTCTCTCTCTCTCTCTCTCTCTCTCTCTCTCTCTCTCTCTCACTTTTTCTCTTTCAAAAAAAAGAAAAAAGAAAAAGGAAAGGGAAGAAAAGGGGAAAAAGAAGAAGAAAAAAATGGTGGGGAGTGGAAGGAACCAGGGATCAGATGAGAATGGTTGTGGTAGGGAGGAGTGGATGGAGGAGCAGTGGAAAACGATGGAACAAGAGTGGGAGAGAAAATTAGGAGAGCTTTCTGAAAAAATGGAGACAGAGCTTTCTGTGAAATTGGAAAAGAGGTTGGAGAAGTAGAAGAAGAATTGGGAGGCACAAGTCAAAAGTGCAGTAGCCAGGATAAAGGTTCTAGAAGATGAGGTAAACAGGCTGAAGCGAGTTACAGAGGCACTGACCAGAGAAGACACAGCATATGAAGCTGAGAGGCCGAACAGGAAGGAAGGAGATATGAATTATGCCTGCCAAGAAGGGCCAAGGAGTGAAAGGGGAGAGCAGCTGGGTGCAGATGGAGAGGGTGATAGGTCAAATGCAGAGGCACAACCATGCTATAAAGAGCCATTGGAAAAATCAAGGGAGAAAATGACCACATACAGACAGGAACCAGAGTCACAGAAGGAGAGGCAATGGGAGGAGGAAAGGGCAAAATCAGTGTTTATCCATGGGCTTCAGGAGAGAGAGGAAAGGACACACACTGAAAGATGTCAGGCAGAAAGAAAAGAGATTGAGAACATCATCACAGAAATAGGTGAAGAAGACATGGACAAGATTGTAAATTTTCAGAGAATAGGGGGGTACTTGAAGGGGAGAAAACGACCAATCAAGCTGATTCTCAGGACAGAAACAGTGTGGAACAGGATCCTCCAAGAGAAACCACAGTTGAAGTACTTGAAAGAGTACAAGAGAGTGTTCCTAGACAGAGACAGAACACAAACAGAAAGACAGCAGCTGAGGGAGAGGACAAAAAAGCGAAAGGAGATAGGAAAGGAGACAAGGACTGAACCAGCAGAGGTCAATCAGAGCAGGACAGAGCAGCAAGGGCAAGCACACACAGAACCATCCTCAGAACCCCACAACCTATCACACCATCCCAACACAAACTACAATCCATACGCACAGCTTCCACCCAAAACCCAGCTATAGAATCCCACAGTATCCTACCAGGTCACCTACCCTCACAGGTCCCCCAAACCACAGTGTTGGAGAGGAAACTGAAGGTATGGTACACAAACGCTGATGGAAAAACAAATAAATGGGAAGAGTGGCACAAAAGAGTCAAAAAGGCATCACCGGACATCATAGCTCTCACAGAAACCAAGCTTACAGGTATGATAACAGATGCCATCTTTCCAATTGGATACCAGATCCTGAGGAAAGACAGAGGGAACAGGGGGGAGGGTGGAGGAGTGGCACTGCTGATCAAAAACTGATGGAATTTTAATGAGCTGGAGAGAGGAGACAGTGGAGAAGCAAGCGGGAACGCTTCACTCTGGAGATCCCAAAGTGGTAATTGCAGTGATGTATAACCCACCACAGAACAGCAGGAGGCCAAGGCAAGAGTATGAGGAGAGCACCTGAGTGATGGTTGACACACTGGCTGCAGTGGCCAGAAGAGCTCATGCATGCAGGGCAAAGCTCCTGATCATGGGTGACTTTAACCACAAGGAAATCGATTGGGAGAACTTGGAGCCACATGGGGGCCAAGATACATGGACGGCTAAGATGATGGAGATAGCACTGGAAAACTTCATGTACCAACACGTAAGGGACACTACAAGAGAGAGAGGAGAGGATGAACCAGCAAGGCTGGATCTAGTATTTACCTTGAGAAGTGCAGATATTGAGGACATCACATGTGAAAGACCCCTTGGGGCCAACGATCATGTGGTTTTAAGCTTTGAATACACAGTAGAGCTACAAGTGGAGGGGGAAGCAGGAAGGCCAGGGCGAATGAAGCCAAACTACAAGAAAGGGGACTACACCGGAATGAGGAACTTCCTGAACGGGGTTCAATGGGACAGAGAACTGACAGGGAAGCCAGTTAATGAGATGATGGAATATGTAAGAACAATATGCAAGGAGGCTGAGGAGAGGTTCGTACCCAAGGGTAACAGGAATAACAAAAAAGCCAGGACGAGCCCATAGTTCACCCAAAGCTGCAGAAAGGCAAAAACCAAGTGTGGCAGGGAATGGAAGAAATATAGAAGGCAAACGACCCAGGAGAATAAGGAGAGCAGTAATAGAGCCAGAAATGATGTGCACAGATAAGAAGGGAGGCCCAACGACAATATGAAAATGACATAGTAGCAAAAGCCAAATCTGACTCAAAGCTGTTAAACAGCCACATCAGGAGGAAAACAACGGTCAAGGACCAGGTAATCAAGCTAAGGAAGGAAGGAGGAGAGACAACAAGAAATGACTGTAAAGTATGTGAGGAACTCAACAAGAGATTCAAAGAAGTGTTCACAAAGGAGACAGAGGGGGCTTCAGAAAGACGGAGAGGTGAGGTACACCACCAAGTGCTGGACACACACACAACACACACACACAACCGAGGAAGAAGTGAGGAGGCTTCTGAGTGAGCTAGATACCTCAAAGGCAATGGGGCCGGATAACATCTCTCCATGGGTCCTGAGAGAGGGAGCAGAGGTGCTATGTGTACCCCTAACAACAATATTCAATACATCTATCGAAACAGGGAGATTGCCTGAGGCATGGAAGATAGCAAATGTAGTCCCAATATTTAAAAAAGGGAGACAGACATGAAGCACTAAACTACAAACCAGTGTCACTGACATGTATAGTATGCAAAATCATGGAGAAGATTATCAGGAGAAGAGTGGTGGAACACCTAGAAAGGAATGATCTCATCAACAGCAGCCAACATGGTTTCAGGGATGGGAAATCTTGTGTCACAAACCTACTGGAATTCTATGACATGGTGACAGCAGTAAGACAAGAGAGAGAGGGGTGGGTGGATTGCATTTTCTTGGCGTTTGACACAGTTCCACACAAGAGATTGGTGCAAAAACTGGAGGACCAAGCAGGGATAACAGGGAAGGCACTATAATGGATCAGGGAATACTTGTCAGGAAGACAGAAGCGAGTCATGGTACATGGCGAGGTGTGAGAGTGGGCCCCTGTGACCAGCGGGGTCCCACAGGCTGCAGGGGGTCTGTGACCAGCGGGGTCTGGACAGGCTGCAGACCTGGTCCAGCAATTGGCTCCTGGAGTTCAACCCCACAAAGTGCAAAGTCATGAAGATTGGGGAAGGGCAAAGAAGACCGTAGACGGAGTACAGGCTAGGGGGCCAGAGACTACAAACCTCACTCAAGAAAAAAGATCTAGGGGTGAGTATAACACCAGGCACATCGCCTGAAGCGCACATCAACCAAATAACTGCCGCAGCATATGGGCGCCTAGCAAACCTCAGAACAGCATTCCGATATCTTCAATTCAATTCAATTCAAATTCAATTCAAAGTTTATTCTCTATAAGGATTACAATGCTGAGTTTACAGAAATTTGGTTATTGTTTGGTTTACATGTAGTAAAATTGTGATTACAGAGTGTACCACTAGAACGCTTAGCATGGCTAGGCATTTCGGGCATACTTAGTTTTATTCTTAATTGTAAAATATTACAAATTATGAGGTAAGTTGGTATTATGGCTAAGTGACTAAATACTAGTTTGTGAGTTTAGCAATGTGAATGCTTTTGTTTTGGCACAGTACATAGTTTCAGTATTGGAGTATCACAGGATTCATTATTTTAAGACTGAGATTAATATTTCCGTTTATGGTCAAATGAGTGAGTGAGTGTAAGTGTGAACCACCAGGTGGTATTCGTGTAGTTAGTTGACGGGGTGTATCAGGGAGATAAGATGTTTTCTAATGGTAGTTTTGAAGGTGATGAATGTGTCTGCAGTTCTAGAGTTATCAGGTAGGGTATTCCAGATTTTAGGGCCTTTGACATACATTGAATTTTTGTAAAGGTTTAGTCGGACACGGGGAATGTCGTAGAGATGTTTGTGTCTGGTGTTATGCCTGTGGGTTCTGTCACAACTATCAAGAAAGCGTTTTAGGTCAAGGTTGATATTAGAGTTTAAGGCCCTGTAGATATAGATTGCACAGTAGTAAGTGTGGATGTACTGAACTGGGAGCAAGTTTAGATCTATGAAGAGTGGGGGGGGTGTGTTGCCAGGGATGGGATTTAGTGATTATTCTTACTGCAGCTTTTTGTTGGGTTATTATTGGCTTTAGGTGTGTTGCTGCAGTTGATCCTCAAGCACAAATAGCATAGGTGAGGTATGGATAAATAAGTGAGTGGTATAGTGTGAGAAGGGCATTTTGCGGCACGTAGTATCGTATCTTGGAGAGGATCCCAACCGTTTTGGATACTTTTTTGGCTATATGCTGGATATGGGTGCTGAAATTCAGGTTGTTGTCAAGGTATAAGCCTAGGAATTTTCCCCCATTATTTCTGGTAATTAGAGTGTTGTCAATCTTAATGTTAATTTGTGCATCTCCTGCTCTGCTACCAAACATAATATAGTAGGTTTTGTCAGTGTTAAGCGTAAGTTTATTGGCTGTCATCCAAGTCGATATTTTAATCAGCTCCTCATTCACAATGGTGTTGAGGGTGGCAAGATTAGGGTGAGAGATGACATAAGTCGTGCCATCAGCAAAGAGAATGGGTTTCAGGTGTTGGGATACGTTTGGAAGGTCATTGATGTATATGAGGAAGAGCAGGGGACCAAGGACACTTCCCTGCGGAACTCCAGTATCAACTGGCCGTGTTGCTGATGCTGTGTCTTTAATGGTGACGTACTGATACCTATTAGTAATGTAAGATTTGAAATAAGCAAGTGCATGGCCTCTTATACCGTAGTGATCAAGTTTGTGGAGTAGGATGTCGTGGTCTACTGTGTCAAAAGCTTTTCTTAGGTCAATAAAAATTCCTAGTGGATATTCCTTATTTTCCAATGCTGTGTAAAGCAGATCTAGCATTTTTATGATTGCATCATTAGTGCTTTTACTTTTCCTGAATCCAAACTGGCAGGGGTTGAGTATGTTTTGAGCCGTTATAAATGAATACAGTCTCCTGTGCACGAGTTTCTCAAAGATTTTGGATAGCGATGGTAAGTTAGATATTGGCCTATAGTTGTTTAAGTCTGTAGGGTCACCACCTTTATGTATTGGTGTAACCCTTGCCATCTTGAGTAGTTTCGGGAAGGTGCTAGTCTCTATTGACTTGTTAAAAAGTAATGAAATAGCATGCGAAAGGACATGGGCCGCTCGCTTGTACAGTAATGGTGGGACATGAGACAGATTCCCCGAGTTATTTTTAAGTGACTTTATGATCTCAATGACTTCCGTGGGCTCAGTTGGTGCAAGATAGAAGGAATTAGGGAAATTTCCATCTAGGTAGTCCCCGGCATGGGCATTGGTATGTGGGATTTTACTGGCGAGATTAGATCCTATGTTTGAGAAGAAGTCGTTTATCTTGTTAGCTGTGTCAGTGGGATGTAGTGGTGTTTCATTAGGTTTAGTTAGGACAATATTCTTGGTTTTTCTCAGTTTGTGGGTCCCTAGAATCTGAGAGAGTGTTTTCCAGGTCTTTTTTATATCTCCTCTAGTGTCTGTGAATCTACTGGAGTAGTATAGTTGTTTGGCTTTTTTTATTACTTTGGTGAGAGCTAATGAATAGTGTTTAAGAATATCTTTGTGTATTAAGCCCTGTCTATATTGCTTTTCATATTGGTGTTTCTTGTCAATGGATTTCAGAATGGTGCTGGTTAGCCATGGGCAACCAAGCCGTTTGTTTGTGATCTGTTTTGTTTTTATAGGACAATGTTTGTTGTATAGTCTAAGTAATTTGTTAAGAAAGATGTCTGTCCAGTCATCAATACCATTGGCCTTGGAAGGAATCGTTCAGGACCCTGTACACCGTGTACGTTAGGCCCATATTGGAGTATGCGGCACCAGTTTGGAACCCACACCTAGCCATGCACATAAAGAAACTAGAGAAAGTGCAAAGGTTTGTAACAAGACTAGTCTCAGAGCTAAGGGGTATGTCCTACGAGGAGAGGTTGAGGGAAATCGACCTGACGACACTGGAGGACAGGAGAGATAGGGGGGATATGATAACGACATACAAAATACTGAGAGGAATTGACAAGGTAGACAATAACAGGATGTTCCAGAGATGGGACATAGCAACAAAGAGACACAGGTGGAAGTTGAAGACACAGATGAATCACAGGGATGTTAGGAAGTATTTCTTCACCAACATAGTAGTCAAGAAGTGGAATAGTTTGGGAAGCGATGTAGTAGAGGCAGGATCCATACATTGCTTTAAGCAGAGGTATGATAAAGCTCACGGTTCAGGGAGAGTGACCTAGTAGCGACCATTGAAGAGGCGGGGCCAGGAGCTAGGACTCGATCATTGCAACCTCAACAAGGTGAGTAAAACTAGGTGAGTACATCTGTACATACTAGAGGGCCATAAACTCACACACACAACCTTGTACGTCCCTACCCTAGCGCAGATACTAGGCCTACAACAACTGTAAAGGCTGACCCTATCCATCTCATACACTCACACACACTCACACACTCTCACCCACTCTCACATACTCACACTCTCTCACACATTCTCCCACTCTCTCACTCTTTTACATCTTTCACACTCTCACTCTCTCTTGCACTCTCTCTCCCACACTCTCTCACACTCTCACTCTCTCCAACTCTCACTTCTCCCTTACACACTTTCTCGCACTATCTCTCCCACATTCTCTCCCACACTCCTTCTCTCACACTCTCACACTCACACTCTTGCACTCTCATACTCTCTCATACTCGCCCTCTCTCGCACTCCCCACACTCCCAAACTCTCGCACACACTTTCGCACTCTCTCACACTCCCTCTCTCATACTTATACTCTCTTCTCACTCTCTCACCCACACTCCCTCTCTCATACTTATACTCTCTCACTCACACTCTCTCACACCCACTTACACTCGCACTCTTCCTCACTCACACTTTCTCAATCACACCCTTTCACTCACACTCTCTCACTCACACTCACTCCCACTCTCACTCACATTCTCCCACACTCTCTCACCAAAACACTCTCACTCACACTCACTCACACTCTCACACTTTTTCAATCACACCCTTTCACTCACTCACACTCCCACTCACACTCTCCTACTCCCTCTCACCCACATGCTCTCACTCACACTCGCTCTCTCTCTCTCTCTCTCTCTCTCTCTCTGTCTGTCTGTCTGTCTGTCTGTCTGTCTCTCTCTCTCTCTCTCTCTCTCTCTCTCTCTCTCTCTCTCTCTCTCTCTCTCTCTCTTTCTCTCTCTCTTATTCCACTCTCCCTCTTCATCTTCCTTTTCCTCCTCCTTATTCCTACTCCCCCCTTTGCTTTTCCCACATTTCCCTTCCCCCTCTCCCCTTGTACCTCCATGCCTTCCCCCATATCTCCCCCTTCTGCCACTGTTCTCCCTCCTGCTCTCTATCCCTTTCCCCTCACTGCCCCTCCTTCCCCTCTCCCTCTGTACAATACCTATCTCCACACACATGCACTCTTGAAAATACACAAGCTCTTCTGTGGAAGAAAAATGGGATACCAAAAATCAGGACAGAGAACCAGAGGACTGGTGGATGAAGCTGCGAGGGGTGGACCTGCTGAAGAGAGCAGGAAATGGGAGTTACAAGTCATAACAGCAGAAGCTAAGATACAGAACTTAGTAGAAGAACTAAAAATTCTGAAACAGCTGAAGATCCACGACATCAAGAACTGCTACATCGGTCACAGATGAAGGGACTGCAGGGTGCAAAGGAGCTACACCATATGCAATGAGTCTACCAGACCCAAGTGGGGCCATGGAAAAGACAGGGAGAACAGCAGGAACACAAGAGGGGAGCAAAGTCAATGAAGGAGCTAAGCTAAAAGCAGAGGCTCTAACAGACAAATGCCATGTCCAGGAACAGGTAAGCACAGGGACACCGGTTAGGGAAGAGACAGTAGGAACAGATATGTCAATGGCAGGATCTAGTTTTTCTCAGATGATGCTCAGGAGAGAACGAAAGAGAGAGGGCAGTTTTTACCTATGGGCTCCAAGAAGTCGAAGAGGAAACTTACAAAGCAAGAAAACAGGAGAAAAAAAAACGATTGAAAGCCTCATGAAAGGAATAGGAGAAGATGACATGACCCAGCTGACAAAATTTTTGGAGAATTGGGTTGTTTGTTAGAGGAATAAAGCGTCCAGTCAAAGTGATTTTCAAGGCAGAGTCAGCCCAAAACTGGATCCTGGAGAAAGCGCGTCTAAGGAACGAACCGGAGTACCAGTGTACCTTGACCAACACAGAACACAAGAAGAAAGGATGATACTGAAAGACAGGGTGCAAAGTCGCAAGGCGGAATGGGAGGAGGAATGGAGGGTGGAGGAGAAACCAGACCCAGGTAGAACAACAAACACAACCTCCTCCAGTACCACCCACAGAATGAACCCAACCACGGCAACCCTAATGCAATCAAAGAACCTAATCCAAAATCCCCATCTCCTTCACCACAAACCCACATCCCCACAGCAACCCACAGTAACCTGAATACTGTACCCTCTGCCCCCATCCCCCTCACCACAACCCCCACCCCCACTGCAACCCCCCATAGGCCCTCTGCCCCCATCTTCCTCACAACAACCCCAACCCCCACATCAACCTCCTATAGGCCCCGCCAGGACACCTCCTCCAAATACATCATTCTTCCAGGACCACATTTATAGAAAAGAAGTTGAAGGTTTGGTACATGAACGCATATGGAATAATGAATAAATGTGAGGAGTGGCTTGAGAGAATGAAGGAGATGTCCCCAGACATCATAGCAGTCACGGAAACAAAACCCACTGAGACAATAACAGATGCAATCTTCCCATCCGGATATCAGATTCTGAAGAAGGATAAAAGGAGCAAAGGGGGAGATGGGGTAGCACTGCTCATTAAAAATCGATGGGGCTATCAGGAAATGAAAGGAATGAACGAGACTGGAGAAAGGGATTACATAGTAGATACAGTTTAGTCAGGGGAACATAAGGTAGTCATTGCAGTGATGTATAACCCGCCACAGAACTGCAGGAGGATGAGAGAGGAATGGTGAACACACTAGCTGAGGTGGCAAGAAGAGCTCACTCGAGTAGAGCAAAGTTACTGGTTATGGGCGACTTCAACCACAGGGAGAATGATGGGGGTCTTGAAACATTGAGAGCCAAGATGATGGATGTGGTACTGGAAAACCTCATGCACCAACATGTTAAGGACACTACCAAATAGAGAGGGGAAGATGAACCAGCAAGACTGGACTTTGTGTTCACCCTGAGTAGCTCAGATATCGAGGACACCACATATGAAAGGCCCATTGGAGCTAGCAACCACGTGGTTCTGAGCTTTGACTACATCGTAGAGCTACAAGTGGAGAGGGTAACAGAAGTAGAAAGGGAAAAGCCAAACTATAAAAGAGGGGACTACACAGGTATGAAGACCTTCTTGCAAGAGGTTCAGTGGGAAAGAGAGTTGGTAGGAAAGTTAGTAAATGAAGTGAGGGATTACATAACAACAAAAGGCAAGGAGGCAGAGGAAAGGTTTCTTTCCAAAGGTAACAGAAATAATGGGAAGACGAGAATGAGCCCTTGGTTTACCTGAAGGTGTAGGGAGGCAAAAACTAACTGCACCAGAGAATGGAAAATGTACAAAAGGAAAAGGACCCAGAAAAATAAAGAGATTAGTCGACGAGCTAGAAACGAGTATGCACAGACAAGGAGGGAGGCGCAGCGGCAGAACGAAAACGACATAGCATCGAAAGTCAAGTCTGACCCGAAACTGCTTTACAGCCACATCAGGAGGAAGACAACAGTCAAGGACCAGGTAATCAGGCTGAGAATAGAAGGTGGGGAGCTCACAAGAAACGTCCAAGAAGTATGTGAGGACATCAACACAAGATTTCAGGAAGTATTTGCAGGGGAGGCAGAAGGGACACTGGAAAGACAAGACAGAGGGGTACACTAACCAGGGATATACCAACAAGTGTTGCATGAAATACCCACAACCGAGGAGGAGGTGAAGAAGCATTCGGAGTGACCTTGATACCTTAAAGAAAGTGAGACCGGACATCTCTCCGAAGGTCCTTAGAGAGGGAGCAGAGACACTGTGTGTGCCACTAACCACAATCTTCAACACATTCCTTGAAACTGGGCAACTACCTGAGGTACGGAAGACGGCAAATGTGATCCCCACTAAACTATAGACCAGTGTCACTGACGTGTATAGTATGCAAAGTCATGGAGAAAATTATCAGGAGAGTGGGGGAGCACATGTAATGGAACAAGGATATATACGACAACCAGCACGGATTTGTGGAAGGCAAATCCTGTGTCACAAACCTTCTGGAGTTTTATGACAAGGTAACTGAAGTAAGACATGTGAGGGAGGAGTGGGTCGATTTCATTTTCTTGGACTGAAAGAAGGCCTTCGACACAATTCCTCACAAGAGATTAGTGCAGAAGCTGGAGTATCAGGCACGTATAACAGGAAGGGAACTGCAATGGATCAGAGAATACCTGACAGGGAGGCAACAACGAGTCATGGTACGTGATGAGGTATCACAGTGGGTGCCTGTGATGAGCTTGGTCCCAAAGGGGTCAGTCCTAGGACCAGTGCTATTCTTGGTATATGTGAATGACATGACGGATGGGATAGACTCAGAAGTGTCCTTATTTGCAGATGATGTAAAGGTAATGAGGAGAATTAAATCAGATTCGGACCAGACAGGCCTACAAAGAGACCTGGACAGACTGGACGTGTGGTCGAGCAACTGGCTCCTTGAATTTAACCCTGCCAAATGCAAAGTCATGAAGATCGGGGAAGTGGAAAGAAGACCGCAAACAGAGTATAGGCTAGGTGGCCAAAGACTGCAAACCTCACTCATGGAGAAAGATCTGGGGGTGAGTATAACACAGAGCACGTCGCCGGAAGCCCATATTAACAAAATAACTGCTGCAGCATATGGGCGTCTGGCAAACCTGAGAACAGCGTTCCGATACCTCAGTAAGGAATCGTTCAAGACTCTATACACTGTGTACACCAGGCCCATACTGGAGTACGCAGCACCAGTTTGGAACTCACACCTGGTGAAGCACGTCAAGAAACTAGAGAAAGTGCAAAGGTTTGTAACAAGGCTGGTTCCAGAGCTAAGAGGAATGTCCTACGAAGAAAGGTTGAGGGAAATCGGTCTGACGACACTGGAGAACAGGAGTGTCAGGGGTGACATGATAACGACATACAAAATACTGCGTGGAATAGAGAAGGTGGACAGAGACTGGATGTTCCAAAGATGGGACACAGAAACAAGGGGTCACAATTGGAAGTTGAAGACTCAGATGAGCCAAAGGGATGTTAGGAAGTATTTCTTCAGCCACAGAGTTGGTAGGAAGTGGAATAGTCTGGCAAGTGATGTAGTGGAGGCAGGAGCCATACATAGTTTTAAGAGGAGGTATGATAAAGCTCACAGAGCAGGGAGAGGGAAGACCTAGTAGCAACCAGTGAAGAGACCCCTGCAACCCAAGTTAGGTGAGTACAATTAGGTGAGTATACACACGCACACACACACACACACACACACACACACACACACACACACACACACACACACACACACACACACACACACGCACACACACACACACACACGCACACACACATACACACACACACATACACACACATACGCACACACACATACACACACACACATACACACTGCCACAGAGTAGTCAGGAAGTGGAATAGTTTGGGAAGCGATGTAGTGGAGGCAGGATCCAAACATAGCTTTAAGCAGGGGTACGATAAAGCTCATGGTTCAGGGAGAGTGACCTAGTAGCGACAAGTGAAGAGGCGGGGCCAGGAGCTTGGACTCGACCTCTGCAACCTCAACTAGGTGAGTGCAACTAGGTGAGTACACACACACACACACACACACACACGCACAAACACACACACACACACACACACACACACATGCACACACACATACACACACACACCTAGAAAGGAATGATCTCATCAACGGCAGCCAACATGGTTTCAGGGACGGGAAATCCTGTGTCACAAACCTACTGGAGTTCTATGACATACCTGGAGTTTACCTGGAGAGAGTTTCGGGGGTCAACGCCCCCGCGGCCCGGTCTGTGACCAGGCCTCCTGGTGGATCAGCGCCTGATCAACCAGGCTGTTGCTGCTGGCTGCACGCAAACCAACGTACGAGCCACAGCCGGGCTGATCAGGAACTGACTTTAGGTGCTTGTCCAGTGCCAGCTTGAAGACTGCCAGGGGTCTGTTGGTAATCCCCCTTATGTGTGCTGGGAGGCAGTTGAACAGTCTCGGGCCCCTGACACTTATTGTATGGTCTCTTAACGTGCTAGTGACACCCCTGCTTTTCATTGGGGGGATGGTGCATCGTCTGCCAAGTCTTTTGCTTTCGTAGTGAGTGATTTTCGTGTGCAAGTTCGGTACTAGTCCCTCTAGGATTTTCCAGGTGTATATAATCATGTATCTCTCCCTCCTGCGTTCCAGGGAATACAGGTTTAGAAACCTCAAGCGCTCCCAGTAATTGAGGTGTTTTATCTCCGTTATGCGCGCCGTGAAAGTTCTCTGTACATTTTCTAGGTCGGCAATTTCACCTGCCTTGAAAGGTGCTGTTAGAGTGCAGCAATATTCCAGCCTAGATAGAACAAGTGACCTGAAGAGTGTCATCATGGGCTTGGCCTCCCTAGTTTTGAAGGTTCTCATTATCCATCCTGTCATTTTTCTAGCAGATGTGATTGATACAATGTTATGGTCCTTGAAGGTGAGATCCTCCGACATAATCACTCCCAGGTCTTTGACGTTGGTGTTTCGCTCTATTTTGTGGCCAGAATTTGTTTTGTACTCTGATGAAGATTTAATTTCCTCATGTTTACCATATCTGAGTAATTGAAATTTCTCATCGTTGAACTTCATATTGTTTTCTGCAGCCCACTGAAAGATTTGGTTGATGTCCGCCTGGAGCCTTGCAGTGTCTGCAATGGAAGACACTGTCATGCAGATTCGGGTGTCATCTGCAAAGGAAGACACGGTGCTGTGGCTGACATCCTTGTCTATGTCGGATATGAGGATGAGGAACAAGATGGGAGCTAGTACTGTGCCTTGTGGAACAGAGCTTTTCACCGTAGCTGCCTCGGACTTTACTCTGTTGATGACTACTCTCTGTGTTCTGTTAGTGAGGAAATTATAGATCCATCGACCGACTTTTCCTGTTATTCCTTTAGCGCGCATTTTGTGCGCTATTACGCCATGGTCACACTTGTCGAAGGCTTTTGCAAAGTCTGTATATATTACATCTGCATTCTTTTTGTCTTCTAGTGCATTTAGGACCTTGTCGTAGTGATCCAGTAGTTGAGACAGACAGGAGCGACCTGTTCTAAACCCATGTTGCCCTGGGTTGTGTAACTGATGGGTTTCTAGATGGGTGGTGATCTTGCTTCTTAGGACCCTTTCAAAGATTTTTATGATATGGGATGTTAGTGCTATTGGTCTGTAGTTCTTTGCTGTTGCTTTACTGCCTCCTTTGTGGAGTGGGGCTATGTCTGTTGTTTTTAGTAACTGAGGGACGACCCCCGTGTCCATGCTCCCTCTCCATAGGATGGAAAAGGCTCGTGATAGGGGCTTCTTGCAGTTCTTGATGAACACAGAGTTCCATGAGTCTGGCCCTGGGGCAGAGTGCATGGGCATGTCATTTATCGCCTGTTCGAAGTCATTTGGCGTCAGGATAACATCGGATAGGCTTGTGTTAATCAAATTTTGTGGCTCTCTCATAAAAAATTCATTTTGATCTTCGACTCTCAGTCTGGTTAGCGGCTTGCTAAAAACTGAGTCATATTGGGACTTGAGTAGCTCACTCATTTCCTTGCTGTCATCTGTGTAGGACCCATCTTGTTTAAGTAGGGGCCCAATACTGGGCGTTGTTCTCGATTTTGATTTGGCATAGGAGAAGAAATACTTTGGGTTTCTTTCGATTTCATTTATAGCTTTTAGTTCTTCCCGCGATTCCTGACTCCTAAAGGATTCTTTTAGCTTAAGTTCGATGCTTGCTATTTCTCTGACCAGTGTCTCCCTGCGCATTTCAGATATATTGACCTCTTTTAGCCGCTCTGTTATTCTTTTCCGTCGCCTGTAAAGGGAGCGCCTGTCTCTTTCTATTTTACATCTACTCCTCCTTTTTCTTAGAGGAATAAGCCTTGTGCATACATCGAGTGCCACCGAGTTAATCTGTTCTAGGCATAAGTTTGGGTCTGTGTTGCTTAGTATATCTTCCCAGCTTATATCGGTTAGGACTTGGTTTACTTGGTCCCACTTTATGTTTTTGTTATTGAAGTTGAATTTGGTGAATGCTCCCTCGTGACTAGTCTCATTTTGTCGGTCTGGGGCTCCTCGCATACATGTCTGAACCTCAATTATGTTGTGATCTGAGTATATTGTTTTTGATATGGTGACATTTCTTATCAGATCATCATTGTTAGTGAATATGAGGTCTAGTGTATTCTCCAGTCTAGTAGGCTCTATTATTTGCTGGTTTAAATTGAATTTTGTGCAGAGATTTAAAAGCTCGTGTGAGTGTGAGTTTTCATCAGAGCTGCCTCCTGGTGTTATTACTGCAACAATATTATTTGCTATATTCCTCCATTTTAGGTGCCTTAAGTTGAAATCCCCCAGGAGCAAGATGTTGGGTGCAGGAGCTGGAAGATTTTCCAGACAGTGGTCAATTTTTAACAGCTGTTCCTGGAATTGCTGGGATGTTGCATCCGGAGGCTTGTAGACTACCACAATGACTAGGTTTTGGTTCTCGACCTTTACTGCTAAAACTTCCACTACGTCATTTGAGGCATTAAGCAGTTCTGTGCAAACAAGTGACTCTGCAATGTACAGGCCAACCCCCCCCTTTTGCCTGTTCACTCTGTCACATCTGTATAGGTTGTAACCTGGGATCCATATTTCATTGTCCAAGTGATCCTTTATGTGGGTCTCAGTGAAAGCCGCGAACATTGCCTTTGCCTCTGCAAGCAGTCCACGGATGAAAGGTATTTTGTTGTTTGTTGCTGGCTTTAGACCCTGTATATTTGCAAAGAAGAATGTTATCGGACTGGTGGTATTGTTGGTACTGGGGGGGGATTTTTTTTCCGGCATTAGTATCTGTATCTGTTGGTTTGGAGTGGAGGCCATCGACTGTGGTTCCACTCCAGGAATGACTGGATTTGGTGTACGATTTCTGCCATTTCCTGCCAGTTTTTTTTCCTTCCTGGCACTAAAAAACCTCTCCCTCTTGAGTGGCTGTGGCTACCCAGGTTTTCCCATGGCCTGGATGTTTTGTATCTTTTTGTCCCCTTTAGATGGTATGCCTGGCAATTTAAGTTATAGCACAGTCTTTCCTGTACTGAAGAGGTACACATTTCAGGGTGAAAAAGCTTACAGGAAGAGAGTTTGCATTTTCCTGTTGTCATATGGGCATGGCATTTTCTAGGGTGGTCATAGTTGCACGTCCCATCTGTTTTTCCAGATTTCCCATGCCAGCAGATACCAAGTGCATAGTATGTGCACAGGCTTGGTTTCCGCTTGCCTTGGGTTTCTGTGACTGTATTCCCTGTTGGTGCATGTTTCCCTGTCTTACTTCTATCCTCCCTAGCACCAACAATGGAGCTCCCACCAGTTGTTTTTGGTAATTTATCCTCACTATTGCTATTGGAGTCCTCTTGTTTGCTATTTCCTGCGGTATTTCTAGTTTGCAATATTGGTTTTATCTTATCTTTGACTACACTTGTGACATGGTGACAGCAGTAAGACAAGAGAGAGAGGGGTGGGTGGATTGCATTTTCTTGGACTGCAAGAAGGCGTTTGACACAGTTCCACACAAGAGATTGGTGCAAAAACTGGAGGACCAAGCAGGGATAACAGGGAAGGCACTACAATGGATCAGGGAATACTTGTCAGGAAGACAGCAGCGAGTAATGGTACGTGGCGAGGTGTCAGAGTGGGCAACTGTGACCAGCGGGGTCCCGCAGGGGTCAGTCCTAGGACCAGTGATGTTTCTGGTATTTGTGAACGACATGACGGAAGGAATAGACTCTGAGGTGTCCCTGTTTGCAGATGACGTGAAGTTGATGAGAAGAATTCACTCGATCGAAGACCAGGCTGAACTACAAAGGGATCTGGACAGGCTGCAGACCTGGTCCAGCAATTGGCTCCTGGAGTTCAATCCCACCAAGTGCAAAGTCATGAAGATTGGGGAAGGGCAAAGAAGGCCGCAGACGGAGTACAGTCTAGGGGGTCAGAGACTACAAACCTCACTCAAGGAAAAAGATCTTGGGGTGAGTATAACACCAGGCACATCTCCTGAAGCGCACATCAACCAAATAACTGCTGCAGCATATGGGCGCCTAGCAAACCTCAGAACAGCATTCCGACATCTTAATAAGGAATCATTCAGGACCCTGTACACCGTGTACGTTAGGCCCATATTGGAGTATGCGGCACCAGTTTGGAACCCACACCTAGCCAAGCAAGTGAAGAAACTAGAGAAAGTGCAAAGGTTTGCAAGAAGACTAGTCCCAGAGCTAAGAGGTATGTCCTACGAGGAGAGGTTAAGGGAAATCAACCTGACGACACTGGAGGACAGGAGAGATAGGAGGGACATGATAACGACATACAAAATACTGAGAGGAATTGACAAGGTGGACAAAGACAGGATGTTACAGAGATTGGACACAGTAACAAGGGGACACAGTTGGAAGTTGAAGACACAGATGAATCACAGGGATGTTAGGAAGAATTTCTTTAGCCACAGAGTAGTCAGTAAGTGGAATAGTTTGGGAAGCGATGTAGTGGAGGCAGGATCCATACATAGCTTTAAGCAGAGGTATGATAAAGCTCACGGCTCAGGGAGAGTGACCTAGTAGCGATCAGTGAAGAGGCGGGGCCAGGAGCTCGGACTCGACCCCCGCAACCTCAACTAGGTGAGTACAACTAGGTGAGTACACGCACACACACACATAC
>NC_091324.1:33334123-33371623 GCF_038502225.1 Cherax quadricarinatus
GCAGAAACAACAATTAACCTGCACCAGCTACAAGTGCAGAAACAACAGTTAGCCTGCACCAGCTACCAGTGCAGAAACAACAGTTAGCCTGCACCAGCTACAAGTGCAGAAACAACAGTTAGCCTGCACCAGCTACCAGTGCAGAATCAACAGTTAGCCTGCACCAGCTACCAGTGCAGAAACAACAGTTAGCCTGCACCAGCTACCAGTGCAAAAACAATAGTTAGCCTGCACCAGCTACCAGTGCAGAAACAACAGTTAGCCTGCACCAGCTACAAGTGCAGACACAACAGTTAGCCTGCACCAGCTACCAGTGCAGAAACAACAGTTAGCCTGCACCAGCTACAAGTGCAGAAACAACAGTTAGCCTGCACCAGCTGCAAGTGCAGAAACAACAGTTAGCCTGCACCAGCTACAAGTGCAGAAACAACAGTTAGCCTGCACCAGCTACAAGTGCAGAAACAACAGTTAGCCTGCACCAGCTACAAGTGCAGAAACAACAGTTAGCCTGCACCAGCTACAAGTGCAGAAACAACAGTTAGCCTGCACCAGCTACCAGTGCAGAAACAACAGTTAGCCTGCACCAGCTACAAGTGCAGAAACAACAGTTAACCTGCACCAGCTACAAGTGCAGAAACAACAGTTAGCCTGCACCAGCTGCAAGTGCAGAAACAACAGTTAGCCTGCACCAGCTACCAGTGCAGAAACAACAGTTAGCCTGCACCAGCTACCAGTGCAGAAACAACAGTTAGCCTGCACCAGCTACCAGTGCAGAAACAACAGTTAGCCTGCACCAGCTACCAGTGCAGAAACAACAGTTAGCCTGCACCAGCTACCAGTGCAGAAACAACAGTTAGCCTGCACCAGCTACCAGTGCAGAAACAACAGTTAGCCTGCACCAGCTACAAGTGCAGAAACAACAGTTAGCCTGCACCAGCTGCAAGTGCAGAAACAACAGTTAGCCTGCACCAGCTACCAGTGCAGAAACAACAGTTAGCCTGCACCAGCTACAAGTGCAGAAACAACAGTTAGCCTGCACCAGCTGCAAGTGCAGATACAACAGTTAGCCTGCACCAGCTACAAGTGCAGAAACAACAGTTAGCCTGCACCAGCTACAAGTGCAGAAACAACAGTTAGCCTGCACCAGCTACAAGTGCAGAAACAACAGTTAGCCTGCACCAGCTACAAGTGCAGAAACAACAGTTAGCCTGCACCAGCTGCAAGTGCAGATACAACAGTTAGCCTGCACCAGCTACAAGTGCAGAAACAACAGTTAGCCTGCACCAGCTACAAGTGCAGAAACAACAGTTAGCCTGCACCAGCTACAAGTGCAGAAACAACAGTTAGCCTGCACCAGCTACAAGTGCAGAAACAACAGTTAGCCTGCACCAGCTACAAGTGCAGAAACAACAGTTAGCCTGCACCAGCTACAAGTGCAGAAACAACAGTTAGCCTGCACCAGCTACCAGTGCAGAAACAACAGTTAGCCTGCACCAGCTACCAGTGCAGAAACAACAGTTAGCCTGCACCAGCTACCAGTGCAGAAACAACAGTTAGCCTGCACCAGCTACCAGTGCAGAAACAACAGTTAGCCTGCACCAGCTACAAGTGCAGAAACAACAGTTAGCCTGCACCAGGTACAAGTGCAGAAACAACAGTCAGTCTGCACCAGCTACCAGTGCAGAAACAACAGTTAGCCTGCACCAGCTACAAGTGCAGAAACAACAGTTAGCCTGCACCAGCTACCAGTGCAGAATTAACAGTTAGCCTGCACCAGCTACAAGTGCAGAAACAACAGTTAGCCTGCACCAGCTACAAGTGCAGAAACAACAGTTAGCCTGCACCAGCTACCAGTGCAGAAACAACAGTTAGCCTGCACCAGCTACCAGTGCAGAAACAACAGTTAGCCTGCACCAGCTACCAGTGCAGAAACAACAGTTAGCCTGCACCAGCTACCAGTGCAGAAACAACAGTTCTGTCAGAAGTAATGTGCTAAGTACGAACGATACCAGGGTATTTGCGTCCTAGATTATTGCGTCCCAGTCGAATGTGTCCCGGACATTTGCGTCTGGGTTTTGCGTCCCTGTCATTTGCGCAACTATTACTGGGTAACAAACCCCACGTTATCTCACCTCATAAAGCAACCGTCAAATTAATTAATGTAATTGTAGGTAAATAAGGTTGCCTAATATGTGTTACTTATAAACATCCGCCCCCACACATGTGTTGAGTGTTATTACAAAACACAGGATGAATCACAGGAGTCGGTGCCATGTTTATCTTCACGTATGATAAAACCTTTGCGTTTTATTCCCTGCATATAAACATAAAACCTCTAGATCAGATATTTAACTTACAGAACAACCAAGGTATGTATAAACAACCCCCCCCCACCCTAATTTGTTTGTAATAAAAAATATATATGAATAAGTAAAATTATATGTTATATGAAATATAAATATACTGGTATGAAAATGTTCAGGACGTGGAGATAAAAAATAAAATATTACATTTAATATGAAATATACATATATGAAATGTACGTAATTGACTGTTGAATATTATGTGTTGCTGTATCAACATGTATGGACCAAGACTGTTGCAACTTGTAACCAAAAATACTGCTGGAACAAGTGTAGAAGCCTTCAAGAGGAAACCTGACAAGTATCTTCACCAGATGCTGGATCAACCAGGCTGTGATGGAGTGGGTCAGTGGACCACCAGTAGCAATATCCTGGTGTAGCAGGCAAGTAGCAGGCAGGCAATATTAGGACACAAATGTCCGGGACATAAATTAACCGGACGCAAAAGTCCAAGGACACCAATGACCCGGAAGTATTTGACGGGACTCAATTTGTCCAGGACGCAACTCTTCTCTTACCAGCACTCACACACACACATACATATACAAATACACACATAAACACACACAAACATACACACACACACACACACACACACACACACACACACACACACACACACACACACACACACACACACACACACAGGACAGAAACAGTGGCTGGTGGTTAACGCTCTCGCTTCACACGGTGAGGGCCTGGGTTCGATTCCCAGCCAGAGTAGAAACATTGGACGTGTTTCTTTCCACCTGTTGTCTATGTTCCCCATCAGTAAAATGGGTACCTGGGTGTTAGTCGACTGGTGTGGGTCGCATCCTGGGACACTGACCTAAGGAGGCCTGGTCACAGACCGGGCCGCGGGGGCGTTGACCCCCGGAACTCTCTCCAGATAAACTCCAGATAAACAGGATCCTCCAAGAGAAACCACGGTTGAAAAGTTCGGAAGAGTACAAGAAGGTGTTCCTAGACAGAGACAGAACACAAACAGAGAGAAAGCAGCTGAGGGAGAGGACAAAAAAGCGAAAGGAGATAGGAAAGGAGACAAGAATGGAACCAGCAGAGGTCAGTCAGAGCAGAACAGAGCAGCAAGGGCAAGCGCACACACAACTATCCTCAGAACCCCACAACCTATCACACCATCCCAACACACAATACAATCCATACCCACAGCTTCCACCCAACCCCCAACCATAGAATCCCACAGTAAGCTACCAGGTCTCCCACCCCCACAGGCCCCCCAAACCACAGTGTTGGAAAGGAAACTGAAGGTATGGTACACAAACGCTGATGGAATAACAAACAAGTGGGAGGAGTGGCACGAAAGAGTCAAAGAGGCATCACCAGACATCATAGCGATCACAGAAACCAAGCTTACAGGTATGATAACAGATGCCATCTTTCCAGCGGGATACCAGATCCTGAGAAAAGACAGAAGGAACAGGGGGGGTGGAGGAGTGGCATTGCTGATCAAACACCGATGGAATTTTGATGAGCTGGAGAGAGGAGACAGCGGAGAAGAAAGTGATTACATAGCGGGAACGCTTCACTCTGGTGGTCCCAAGGTGATAATTGCAGTAATGTATAACCCACCACAGAACAGCAGGAGGCCAAGGCAAGAGTATGATGAGAGCAATAGAGAGATGGTTGACACACTGGCTGCAGTGGCCAGAAGAGCTCATGCATGCAGGACAAAGCTCCTGATCATGGGCGACTTAACCACAAGGAGATCGAATGGGAGAACTTGGAGCCACATGGGGGCCAAGATACATGGAGGGCTAAGATGATGGAGGTGGTACTGGAAAACTTCATGTACCAACACGTAAGGGACACTACAAGAGAGAGAGAGGAGAGGATGAACCAGCAAGACTGGACTTAGTATCCACCTTGAGTAGTGCAGATATTGAGGACATCACATATGAAAGACCCCTTGGGGCCAGCGATCATGTGGTTTTGAGCTTCGAATACACAGTAGAGCTACAAGTGGAGGGGGAAGCAGGAAGGCAAGGCCAAATGAAACCAAACTACAGGAAAGGGGACTACACAGGAATGAGGAACTTCCTGAATGAGGTTCAGTGGGACAGAGAACTGGCAGGGAAGCCAGTTAATGAGATGATGGAATATGTAGCAACAATGTGCAAGGAGGCTGAGGAGAGGTTTGCACCCAAGGGTAACAGGAATAATGAAAAAGCCAGGATGAGCCCATGGTTCACCCAAAGATGCAAGGAGGCAAAAACCAAGTGTGCTACGGAATGGAAGAAATATAGAAGGCAAAGGACCCAGGAGAATAAGGAGAGCAGTCGTTGAGCCAGAAACGAATATGCACAGATAAGAAGGGAGGCCCAACGTCAATATGAAAACGACATAGCAGCAAAAGCCAAATCTGACCCGAAGCTGTTATACAGCCACATCAGGAAGAAAACAACCGTTAAGGACCAGGTAATCAGGCTAAGGAAGGAAGGAGGAGAGACAACAAGAAATGACCATGAAGTATGTGAGGAACTCAACAAGAGATTCAAAGAAGTGTTCACAGAGGAGACAGAAGGGGCTCCAGAAAGACGGAGAGGTGGGGTACACCACCATGTGCTGGACATAGTACACACAACAGAGGAAGAAGTGAAGAGGCTTCTGAGTGAGCTAGATACCTCAAAGGCAATGGGGCCAGATAACATCTCTCCATGGGTCCTGAGAGAGGGAGCAGAGGCGCTATGTGTACCCCTAACAACTTTCCTGAGGAGGAGCCAGCCTTGGTAATACTGTCTGAAGTTATTACAGGGCTGAGTAACCCTTCACACTACTAGAAATCTACCCAAGCAAACCTAGATACCTCTGGTCCATCTCTTCAAGACACCACATACAGTGAATGACTTATTCCTGCAAATATTCAGATGGTATTAGTATCCCGTGCCTACACCTTAAAGATCCCTGAATTCAATGGGTATTCCCTAAGCAATATTTATGCAGTAGTGTGACACTGGCTTCTAGACTAATACTTAAAACCCACAGTTCAAATAACCCGCGTTCCTCAGATTATCGCTGTCCAACTATGCTAAGAGAAATGAAAGGTAATGTCTTACTGCGGAGGGCCTGGATAGAGACGAATATCCTCAATACTTCGGGAAGCCTCTATGATTCTTTGTTTCACAGGCCAAGTATTTTCAACACGTGGACCACCGAGCTGTAGCTCCTGGTACCTTGTTATCACCATGGTGTCTAGTCGAGAAGAATGTGCTAGCATCTGTCTGAACCTCTCCTGCCTCTGTTCAAGCATGAGGTTGCTAGTTCACCTTCTTTAATATAATCTAATATTCCCCTATGTTAAGGTCTAATGCTACCTATATTAAGGTCAAAGGCTACATTATTAATTCTAATATTTGTTACTAACAGTATAAATCTACCTAAACCTCCTTAAAGGTTTGGGTGGATATTAAAGGCTCCTAATGCTTATTTACAGTGAATCCATCCGTGGAATTTCTTTGGGACCAAATAAATTTCCACAAGAATACACTGGACCTGATCTTCAATAATAATGATGGTCTGATATGAAATATTACCACATCAAAAACAATATACTCAGATCACAAGATAACAGAGCTTCAGACATGTATGCGCGGGGCCCCAGACCAACAAAATGTGATTAGTCACGACTGAGCCTCCACCAAATTCAACTTCAGTAACAAAAACATAAGGTGGGACCAAGTCAACCAGGTCCTAAATGATATAAACTGGGTAGATAGCCTAAGCAACAAGGACCCAAACCTATGTCGAGAACAAATTAACTCTGGCACTCGAGGTATGCTCAAGGCATATTCCTTTAAGGAAAAGAAGAGATGATATAAACTAGAAAGAGAGAGGTTCTCTCTCTACAGGCGAAGGCAACGAATAACAGAGTGACAAGAACAGGCCACTATATCTGTAATATGAAGGGAGGCACTGGTCAGAGGAATAACAAACATTGAACATAAGCTAAAGGAACCTTACAGGAGCCAAAAAATGCGAGAAGAGCTTAAAGCCAAAATTGAAATTGAAAGAAACTCAAAATATTTTTTTTCCTGTGCCAAATCTTAGTCGAGAACAACATATAGTATTGGGCCCCTACTTACGAGATGGATCCTACACAGATGACAACAAGGAAATTAGTGATCTACTCAAGTCCCAGGATGACTCAGTTTTTAGTGAGCTGCTAATCAAACAAAGTCAAAGACCTAAATTATTTTTTTTATGAGCGAGACACAGAATTTGGTAGACTCAAACCTATCTGATATTATCCTGATGCCAAATGACTTCGAAAAGGCAATAAATGACATGCACATGTACTCTGCCCCAAGCCCAGATTCATGGAACTCCGTGTTCATCAAGAACTGCAAGAAACCCTTATCATGTGCTTTTAACTTCCTATGGAGAGGGAGCATGGACACAGGGGTCGTCCCACAACTGCTAAAAACAACAGACATAACATCACCCCACAAAGGGGCCCGTAAAGCATAAGCAAAGACCTACATACTGATAACGCTAACATCCCATACAATAAAGATCTTTGAAAGGGTTCTACGAAGCTAGATCGCTACTCATCTAGATACCCATCAGTTACACAATCCAAGGCAACATAGGTTTAAAGCAGGTCGCTCCTGTCTGTCACAACGAGTCGACCACTATGACAAGGTCCTGGATACTCTAGAAAACAAACAAAGCGCTGATGTAGTATACACAGACCGCAAAAACCGTCGACAAGTGCGACTACTGTGTAACAGCGCACAAAATGCGTGATAAAGGAATAACAGGAAACGTTGGTACATGGATCTATAATTTCCTAACAAATAGAACACAAAGAATAGTATCAAACAGTAATGTCTGAGGCAGCTACTGTGAAAAGCTCTGTTCCACAAAGCACAGTACTCGCTCCCATCCTGTTCCTCATCCTCATATCTGACATAGACAGAGAATTAAACTCTGTGTCTTCATTTGCAGATGACACCCGAACCTGCATGACAGTGACCTCCATCGAAGATACTGCAAGATTCTAAATAGACATCAACCAAATCTTCAAATGGGACTCTCAAAACAATATGAAGTTCAATGAAGAGAAATTTCAACTACTCAGATATGAAATACATCAGGAAATTATAACTGTATCAGGGTATACAACAAATTCAACCATACAATAGAGCAAAAAAGTATTGTGAAGGACGTGGGAGTGATAATATCAGAGGATCTCACCTTCAAAGACCACAACAATGTATTTACCACAACTGCTAGAAAAATGATTGGATGGATAACAAGAACCTTCAGAACTAGGGACGCGAAGCCCATGATGATTCTCTTCAAATTGCTTGTTCTTTCTAGGCTGGAATACTGCTGTACATTAACTGTCCCCTTAAAGGCTGGCGACATTGCTGACCTGGGGAGTATACAGAGAACTTTCAGAGCACCTAAAGCACCTAAATTTCTGGGAATGGTTGAAGTCCCTTGATTTGTACTCCCTGGGATGCAGGCAAGAAAGATAAATGATAATAAGCACTTTGAAAATCCTAAAGGGATTAGTACCAAACTTGCACATGAAAATCTCTCCCTTTGAAAGAAAAAGACTCAGCAGGAGATGCAACATACCCCAAATGAAAAGCAGGGGCGCCACGAGTACACTGAGAGATAACACAATAAGTGTCAGGGGTCCAAGATTGCTCATCTACCAGCATATATAAGGGGATTACCGATAAACTCCCGGCTGTCTTCAAGAAGGTGCCGGACAGACACCTAAAGTTGGTAACTAGCCAGCCGAGCTGTGGCTCGTAAGTCAGTTTGTGTGTAGCCAGCAGTAACAGCCAGATTGATCAGACCCTGATCCACCACAAAGCCTGGTCTCAGACTGAGCCGCGGGGGCGTTGACCCCCAAAACCCTCTCCAGGTATACTCCAGGTATATTCCAGGTATACCCAGATAATTTCTCAGTCCAATAAAAAACACACTGTTGTGCCCCCTGGAAGGGACACAAGGTATATATGTCTTTCATATAATTTTACATTGCCGATATTTTCATTAATAGCTAAAATGAAAATATCTTGCTTTACATTATTATCTGACTTAGCTATGTTATTAGGTAGGATGTAACATTTTCACTTCACTGATCAAGAGTTGTGGTTGGCTGTCCACACTGGTAAACTGCTTAGCTATCAATTCACTTGTTTACCTGCTGGCGTCTATGCAGTATCACGGGCGAGTCATGTAATATCACCTGATGTGAGGCCTGTGAGAAATCGCTCTCCATCTGCTCATAGTCCTGGGAGCATTCCTCTCGTCTCTGCCTGTTTGTTCATTATTTAGACTGTTTTGGTAGAGTATGATTTCGTTGGTGAGTCAAAACATACATCTTGTAATTCTGTGTAACTCTGTTCCCAGAGCATAGTTCAGACTCAGTGATTTTTGATGTTTTGCTGAGTTTGTGTCGTACTGACACTCTAAGTCAACCCAGGTCCCAAACTATAGCTTCTGACCTATTTTGTGTGGTATCTAAGCTCCGCCGAAGTCGAGGGTTTGGTTAAGCGTAACTTAGTTTCAGTATTAAATGAGTTTTATTCCTTTTATGGAGGATCTGCTGATGGTCCCCAGTTAGGGTCGTTATCTTGTCTCCTTGTTCCTGGCGCTGTGCTGCTGCTTGGTACATTATTGTTGTTTGGTGAATCGTTCGTCATATTGGCCAAGTAAGCTGTTTTGATTGCCTTGTTGGTCGAGAAGACAGGTTATTTGTGGACTAGTGTCAGTCACCTTTTAAGTCAAAGTCCAGTCGAGTGTTACTGAGACATAAGAAGCACTTTGAGCACAAACACATTCTCACACACACTTGTATATACTAGTATTATTTTTATACTTTGTGTTGCAACCCCAGAATGGGTTACAATGTATATGATGTATATTATGTATATGTATATAATGTATATTACCTTTTCATATAATTTTATATTGCTTATATTTGCGATAATAGCTAAATCGTAAATATATTGCTTTATGTTATTATTTGACTTAGTTATGTTGTTACGTAGGATGTAACTTATTATGTGCTCATAGTTTAAGTCTTGATTGTCTAACTACTGTAATTATCGCTTGTGGCTCGTTACTCTGCCGGCTTCTCATTGTTGTTGGGCAGCAACTGTCCACGGAGCTATCACGTGATCGAGGGGGGTGTACACACCTCGCCTGAAGTATTCAGTCTGGTCTAGACTCGCTTGGTGGTTGGGCATATTCCAGACAAGTCGTGCCTAAATCTCCCTTATTGGCCCTTGTTGGAAGATCGTCTCTGTCTCATTATTGTTGGAGGTTATTTGGGACTCTGTTCACAGAACACTGTCTAGACTTAGTGATTTTCGACGTTGTACTGAGGTTGTGTGTCGCATAGACACTTGGAGCAACTCAGGTCCTGAGCTGTAGCTTCTGACCTAACTTGTACTGGTATCTGTGTATTGTCATAGTCGGGGATTTTCTTATGCTGAACTTAGATTGAGAAGGATGGGAGTTTTGTGACTTTTGGGGAGGATCTGCTGATGGTCCATACTTAGTGTCCTTATATTATCTCCTTGTTCCTGATTCTGTGTCACTTTTGCTTGTTATATTGCTATTGGGCTTAGCATTCTCTTTATTGTTCAAGCAGACTGTTCTGATTGCCAGGTGGTCAAGAAGTTTGTTTATTTGAGGATTTTGTCAGTCACTTGTTTAAGTATAGTCGAGTCGTGAGACAGCGAACTACTTAGAGCACTTACACACATACACACAAACTTATTTGTAAATTGTATTATTAAATGTTAATGTACCAGACGGTACTTAAGACATAAATATGAGATATGCTCTTTCAGCACAATAATACTGTACATGAGAGAAGTGATTAATATTATTTTGATTACTGTGATTAATTTAATTTAATTTGATATATGCCTAGACAACTTAATAAATTTATTAAATTTTAATTTCTCTAATTAGTAGCCTACCAGTTGTAATCCTGAAGCACTAATAATTCTTATTGAATTCTAATGGATAATTGGACATGGATACTGACTACTTGTTATGAAAACCCAGTAACAGGCTGGATGCTAGAAGGGCAGTCCTTTCTAGTATTCACTGGAGATCTCTAAGCTTTTTAGAAATCACGTTTTTTGTAACAAATGGGGGCCTGTCCGGGAGGCTCTTTGTCCAAGGTGTTGGAGAAATTGTCCAGTTTGGCATACTAGTAACTCTACTCTCAAACACTTTGAGTACTTTCCTAATCTGAAGACTTTGAGTTTTGTCTTGTACGAAATACTAGGTGGATGTATGTACTTGACTAAGTCTCTTGATCCAAGGAGATGGAAATACTGTTTATGAGCTCTAGCTCTAAGACAACCAACACTAAAATTCCTATGAGGATTATAGTTTCCCATAATCACTCTCTCATAGTACACTTATTTTCGTGATGTATGTCAAAGTGAAGCAGTTAATTGATACTCTGACTTTGTCTGAGTTGAGTACATTAAAACTTCAGACGTGTTGGCGAGTAGCCAAATATCTCGGTGTGGCGTATAACAGGAATTACACCGCAGAAACTGTCAGAGTGTTAATTAAAGATATATTTTTTCCTGCTCTTGCAGAGATGTCTGATTATGATTCAGATACAGAAAGCCTAGTGTCACAATTAGGAAGTATGACTCTATTTGGTGACTTAGAAAAAAGAGCAACTATGGCTGAAGTGTCTGAGCCTAGTGAACCTTCCGCTCACTCCTTCCCACCTCACTAACACAATAGTACAGAGTGTAGCTGGTAGTATGACTCAGCCTCATACTAGTGCCATGTATACTACATCTGTATTTACTTATCCTAGACCAGATCTAGACACTCTAGGGACGGTTGGACAAGGTGCCCGACCTAAGGACTGTCCAGAAAGACGTGTTAATTTCCCCACTCCTCCATTACCTACTGGTCCTATCTTTCAGGAACAGTTTGAGAGGTTGGAACGCCTCATTATGTTGCAGACTGCACAAATAGAGGCACAGAGGAAATTGAATGAAGAAGATTTCCAGAGAGGAAATGTTTGTCTTGGAAGACAACAGACTGATAGATCACAGGATGCATTTAATGTGCAGAAAGCTGCATCCATGGTTCCTAAGTTTTTTGAAAGTGACTTAGACACCTATTTTGATGTGTTTGAGAACCAGGCACGTGCTATGAACTGCCCACATAAGCACTGGGCTACCTTGTTGCACACAGCTTTGACAGGAAGAGCTCAAACTTGTACTGCTGCTTTACCATTTGCCAAGTACATTAGTTATGACGCTGCCAAACAAACTATTCTAGAGACATATAACTTGTTACCTGTAAGTTATCAACGTGCATTTCGTACGTTACAACGACGACAAGATCAAACTTGTGTAGAGTTTGCTCGTGAGAAAAAAGTTGCATTTGAGAGATGGTGTAGGTCTGCCAAGTGCAATAACTATGACAGCCTTGTTCAGTTGTTACTTCATGAAGAGTTTAACTGTATGTCTGCGGACATACAAGAATATCTCATTGATCATACTACCTCAGATATTCTGGAAACTGCAGCATTAGCAGACAATTACGAGATTTCTCACAAACTTGTACGTACTAAAACACACAGAAACAAGGGAACTAAAAGTTGTCCTAGAAGCTGGCAACCTAAATCAGCTGCTCATTGCCAGCCTGATGTACCTGCTACTGTAACTTCTCGTACCTTTACCAGGAAAACTCACAATTTTTAATCTGTCTCTGTGGCTAGACAGAAGTCTGATATCGAGAAGAAGAAAGTTAGATGTACCTATTGTAACAGAAAAGGACATGCTAGAGAGTACTGCTATAAGTTAGAAAGAGATACGAGAAGCAGTCGTGCGGCTGGCGCCCCCACACAAGTCGTATCGTCTTCCAAGCAACAAAGGCACCAAAATCCTAGTAATACCTCTGATTCTACTGTTTTAGATAATATTACTCAGAACAGATGACTAGCGTCAGAAAGTGTATCTGACAAAAAGATTCGTTCAGCGATGAGTCCTTACTTTTCGAGAGGTAAAGTAGGATTTGATGAATCACATCTATCTGAGATAATTACTTTCAGAGACACTGGCAGTTATCTCACGTTATTAAGAGAAGATGTACTGCCCATAACTGATGATACCTATTGCAAGATAGATGTATTGTTAGAAGCCTATGGAGGGGCTGTTATAAAAGTACCTCTGCACAAAGTTTACATTGAAACAAGCTATTATACTGGTTATATTTCAGTGGGTATATCCAGTGGTGTATTTCCCATCAGGTCAGTGGACTTGTTGATAGGGAACGATATCCTTAATGCTGGTATATGTAAAGAACCACATGTGATTGATAATAACACTGATGATAATTATGCCATTGAAGCTTGTAGAGAGAAGCCTATTTTATTTCCTCTCAGCGCAGTTACTAGAGCTATGTCAAAGATACAACAACCATCCTTGTCTCCTGTTGAGTTAATGGATGACAATGATTTGGGCTTGAATATGTTGTTTAGTGATGCTCTGCGCCCAGGGTCATTAACACCAACTCCCCCGTGTAATCAACCTAGTCAGGACACAACTGACGTTAAATTTCTAACTTATGATGATTTAATCAAGGATCAGTTTGTTGATCAGTCACTGGAAAGACTGAGAGATATAGCAGTTACTGAGAGTGAAGCAAAGGATCTCGATAATTGTTACTACTATAATAACGGTGTATGCATCGCTATTGGGCCGTGCAGACGTGCTGCGCAGTAGCTCCTGATTGAGTTGGCTTTTGCGCAGTGTTGATGTGTACTTAGCTCTGTGAAGACCTGTTTGCGCGCTCTCTACGAGTTGAAGCAAGATGCCCTCCATCGAGCAACTTTACCAACAGCTTAAGGAAGAATTGAGGGTGGCGAAGTTGGAGATTCGGCGACTGACCGAGGAAAACAAGAAGATTCGTAGTAGTCCTCCTGTTTTGAGTCCTCAGGTCAAGAAGGGAAACTGGTCAGTGGCTGGACAGCAGGGAACGAAGTTGACGATCAAGAAGACGAATGGAAAGGTAGAAACGATGAAGAAGAAAGAGACTTCCGTGGAAACTGTTGTGGAAACATCTAATACATTCTCAGTGCTACCCGACGAATGTGAGTCGACTACTGGGAACATCACGACGAACGACACCAAGGAAGGTAAGAATATTGTTGTTGTTGGGGATAGCCAAGTTAGGTATATGGATAGGGCGTTCTGCTTGAAGGACAGGAGTAGGAGACAGAGAGTTTGCTTTCCTGGGGCTGGGATGACATCATGAGATGTAATGGGAGCAATCCTATTATCTGTCTCAGTGCTGGAGGCAACGATGTTGGCAGACGTAGGAGTGAAGACCTGATTAGCAGGTATAGGTCAGCAATAGAAATAATTAGGAGTAAGGGTGGGAACCCTGTGATATGTGGTATTTTGCCAAGGAGAGGAGTTGGAAATGAATGGTTGTCCAGGGCAATTGGTGTCAATTGCTGGCTGGACAAATACTGTAAGGAAAATGCGGTAACATTCATTGACAACTGGGACCTCTTCTATGGCAGAAATGACATGTTTGCCAGGGATGGGGTTCACTTATCTAGGTCTGGGGTGGTAGCACTGGCAACTGCAGTGGAGGGAGCAGTTAGGACTTTAAACTAGGAATAGTTAGTGGTATGGGTTTTGGCAGGA
Source organism: Cherax quadricarinatus (assembly GCF_038502225.1). Lineage (NCBI taxonomy): Eukaryota > Metazoa > Arthropoda > Malacostraca > Decapoda > Parastacidae > Cherax > Cherax quadricarinatus. The sequence continues at coordinate 33,348,174 of NC_091324.1, forward strand.
AAACAGTGAAGTCCTAGCGTAGTAATATTACGAGTTCTAGGGGAACTAGTAATAAGCAGAACGAGGTAGATATTGAAAAGCCAGGGACTTTGGGTGATAAGGACAGTCATAGGATTAGTAGAAAAACAGAAATGAGCAGGAAGGGTAAAGAGAAAGGAGAGTCTTTCAATGTTTATTATGCTAATTGTCGTAGTGCTAGGAATAAGATGGACGAGTTGAGATTAGTTGCTAGTGCAGGTAACATTGATGTATTTGCCTTAACTGAGACGTGGTTTAATTCAAAAAGTCGGGACATGCCTGCGGAATGTCATATTCAGGGTTTTAAATTGTTCCAAGTAGATAGAAGTATCGGGAAGGGGGGCGGGGTGGCATTGTATGTCCGAGATCGCTTGAACTGTTGCATAAAAACGGGTATTAAGTCTGAAGTAAACCATACCCCCGGCCGGGATTGAACCCGCGGTCATAGAGTCTCAAAACTCCAGCCTGTCGCGTTAGCCACTAGACCAGCTAGCCACAATAAGATTCATCCAACTACGTATATTTCTACACCATAGGAGGTGTAGAAATATACCTAGTTGGATGAATCTTATTGTGGCTAGCTGGTCTAGTGGCTAACGCGACAGGCTGGAGTTTTGAGACTCTATGACCGCGGGTTCAATCCCGGCCGGGGGTATGGTTTGTTTGCAATCGTGTCATTACGATTTCTTGAGTCTGAAGTAACACATACAGAGTCTGTTTGGATGGAATTTTTAGAGGGGCATGAAAAACTGATTTTAGGAGTGATATACCGTCCCCCAAACTTAGATAGGGACCAAGGGAGACTACTATGGGAGGAAATTGTTAAGGCCACAAGGCACGATAATGTAGTAATTCTAGGAGACTTTAACTTTAGTCATATTGATTGGAATTTCTTGACTGGGAATTTAGAATCATACAACTTCTTAGAAGTAGTTCAGGATTGTTTTTTGAAGCAGTTTGTGACAGAACCTACAAGGGGAAATAACCTGCTTGACTTAGTTATGGCAAACAATGAATCCCTTGTTAATAATTTAGAAATTTCAGAGGAACTGGGTGCTAGCGACCACAAATCAATTACATTTAGCATTGAATGGAAGTACGATAGTAGCGATAACTCAGTAACAGTCCCAGATTTTCGCTTAGCAGATTACGATGGGCTTAGAGAACACTTATCATCTGTTGACTGGGGTAATGAAGTGAGCTATCAATATGACAGTTTTCAGTTTGCTGCTCAAAGAACGTTTATCCCACATAAAGAAATTAGATCAAATAAAAATGACCCAAAATGGATGAATAATAGGTTCAAATATCTACTAGGGCATAAGAAAGGAATTTATAGGCGTATCAAAAGAGATGAGGGTCATCTTATGAATCAGTATATTGACATTAAGAGGGACATTAAAAAGGGGATAAGAAAAGCTAAAAGGGACTATGAAATTAAAGTTGCTAGGGATTCTAAAACTAACCCAAAAAGTTTTTTCCAGGTCTATAGAACAAAAGTTAGAGATAAGATAGGTCCCCTTAAAAATAACTATGGGCACCTTACTGACAAAGAGAATGAAATGTGCTCGATTTTTAATAATTATTTTCTCTCAGTTTTTACACAGGAAGACACTACCAATATTCCAGCAATTAATTTTTATAGTGGGCTAGAAGAAGATAAATTATGTAACATCACAGTCACTAGTGAAATGGTTGTGAAGCAGATAGACAGACTGAAGGAAAATAAGTCGCCGGGTCCTGATGAGGTTTTTTCAAGGGTTCTTAAGGAATGCAAAATGGAACTCTGTGAACCATTAACTAATATTTTTAATTTATCTCTTCAAGCAGGTGTAGTGTCTGATATGTGGAAGATGGCTAATGTAATTCCTATTTTTAAAACAGGGGACAAGTCGTTACCGTCAAATTACCGCCCAATAAGCCTGACCTCAATTGTAGGCAAATTACTAGAGTCAATTATAGCTGAGATTATAAGAAGCCATCTCGATAAGCATAGCTTGATTAATGATACTCAGCATGGATTCACAAGAGGCCGGTCTTGTCTAACTAATTTATTAACTTTCTTCAGTAAAGCTTTTGAGGCTGTTGACCACGATAAAGAATTTGATATTATTTACTTAGATTTTAGTAAGGCTTTTGATAGAGTTCCGCACCATAGACTGTTAAAGAAAGTGGCAGCTCATGGCATTGTGGGAAAAGTTCTCTCGTGGATCGAGTCATGGCCCACTGACAGGAAGCAGAGTGTCCATAAATGGGGTTAAATCCGAGTGGGGATCTGTAACAAGTGGCGTTCCACAGGGATCAGTCTTGGGCCCGTTGTTGTTTATAATATATATCAATGATCTTGATGAGGGAATTACTAGTGATATGAGCAAATTCGCCGATGACACAAAGATAGGTAGGATAATTGATTCAAACGTAGATGTTATGGAACTTCAGGAGGATTTAAACAAACTCTATTCTTGGTCAGAAAAGTGGCAGATGCAGTTCAATGTAGATAAATGCAAGGTTCTGAAGTTTGGGAGTGCCCATAACCCTAGTACTTATAAGTTAAATGATGTAGAACTTAGCCATACAGATTGCGAAAAGGACTTGGGAGTTATGGTGAGCAGCAACCTTAAACCAAGACAGCAATGCCTAAGTGTACGTAATAAGGCAAATAGATTACTGGGATTTATATCAAGAAGTGTAAGCAACAGAAGTCCTGAGGTCATACTGCAGCTTTATACGTCATTAGTAAGGCCTCACCTAGATTATGCAGCTCAGTTCTGGTCTCCATATTACAGAATGGACATAAATTCGTTAGAAAACATTCAGCGTAGGATGACTAAATTAATACATAGCATTAGAAATCTTCATTATGAAGAAAGATTGAAGACTCTTAAGTTACATTCACTTGTTAGACAAAGAATGAGGGGAGACCTGATCGAAGTGTATAAGTGGAAGATAGGTATTAATAAAGGGGATATTAATAAGGTCTTGAGGATGTCTCTCCAAGAGAGAACCCGCAGTAATGGATTTAAATTAGATAAGTTTAGATTTAGAAAGGACATAGGAAAGTATTGGTTTGGAAATAGGGTAGTTGATGAGTGGAACAGTCTACCTAGTTGGGTTATTGAGGCTAGGACTTTGGGTAGTTTCAAATTTAGGTTGGTTGAGTGGGAGGGGTTGGATTTGAGTGGGACTTTCATATCAGAGCTTATTTCTTGGGTAGCATTGAAAATTGGGTTGGGCAAGTGTTTTGTTAGTGGGATGAATTGTAAAGGACCTGCCTAGTATGGGCCAACAGGCCTGCTGCAGTGTTCCTCCTTTCTTATGTTCTTATGATGGAGAAAAATACTTGTAAGTTGTCAGTTGATAGTGTTTCCACCACAGTCAAGCATCTAGTAGTGTTACCAGTTACATTTCGTGAACAAGCCATTGATTTTGCTCACAATAGTCCCATAGGAGGACATTTGAGTGTCAAGAAGACACTCGGCAAACTGGCAAAACATTTTACTTGGCCAAAGATGAAGGAAACAGTAGCTGATCATGTGCGACGTTGCCACGTGTGTCAAGTGACAGGCAAGCCAGCACACACACCTCCACCTACACCTCTCATTCCTATCACTGTGGATGGTGAACCATTCTCACGACTTAATATTGATTGTGTTGGTCCTTTGCCTAGAACCAAACTAGGAAACCAATACTTATTTACTATTATGGACGCTGCAACACGCTATCCCGAAGCTATTCCTATGAGAAAAATTAATGCTCGTGCTATTGTGAGAGCGCTGATGAAATTTTTCTCCCAGGTTGGATTACCACGAGAGATACAATCAGATCAGGGATCTAACTTCACTTCTAAGATCTTTTGAGAAGCATTATCCCACCTAGGAATAAAGTCTGTACTTTCAACCAGTTATCATCCACAGTCACAAGGTGCTCTAGAGAGATTTCATCAGACATTGAAGTCCATGATGAGAGCTTATTGTGAACATTTTTCTAGAGACTGGGATGAGGGTATACCTTTTCTTCTGTTCGCTATTAGAGAAAGTGAACAAGAAAGTCTCGGGTTTAGTCCGTTTGAATTAATATTCGGACACCAAGTGCGTGGTCCTCTCGCAGTGTTAAAAGACGTGTGGACAGGAAAATCAAATCCATCATTGAGCACATCACCTTCATTAATGCAGCAACATTTGACAGCCGCTAGAGAGCTAGCTTCGAAAAACCTAGTTTGAGCCCAAGCTAGAATGAAGCAACGTTATGACAAGCGTACTGTCGTTCTTTTAAAGCAGGAAATAAGGTGATGGCTCGGAAATTAGTACCAGGTCATGCTCTACAAGCCAGGTATGATGGTCCCCTGGAAGTAGTGAAAAAGCTCAGCGACGTAAATTATTTGGTACGTACGCCTGGGAAAAAGAAATCTAATCATGTGTACCATGTTAACCAGCTTAAGACATACTACGCTAGTCCTCTACCTACTACATCTATTCTTCCTAGGACAGAGGAAGAAAACGTCAGTCTACCTGACATCTCTAGAGGTATAGAGGTGCGTTTAGAAAATTCAGTGACTCTACAATCACTAGACGATTTTCTTAGTAACCTTGGGATTGATAAAGCTGGTGATAATAAAAACATGATTTCACAGTTCCTTGAATTGTTCAGTGATGTTCCTAAACGTTGTACTCTGGGTGTACATGACGTTGATGTACAGGGAGCATCACCCATTAAGCAATCACCATATAGGATGAGTCCAACGAAGCATATAGCATTGAGAGAAGAGGTTGATTTTCTGTTATCTCACGGACTTATTGAGCGCAGTAAAAGTCCATGGGCATCTCCCTGTATTTTAGTGCCTAAACCTGACGGTAGTTTCAGGATGTGCACTGATTACAGGAAAGTGAACTCTGTCACCTTGCCTGATGGTTATCCTCTACCTCGCATTGACGACCTTATTGACAGTGTGTCAGGAGCCCAGTTTGTCAGCCGTTTAGATCTCTTACGAGGCTATTATTAAGTCCCGCTTACTGAACGTGCTCAAGAAATATCTGCTTTTACTGTTCAAGATTGATAGTTTAACTACCTCGTCACCCCTTTCGGCCTATGTAACGCGGCTTCTTCATTCCAACGTATAATGAACGAGTTGACCCACAACTTAGAGGGAGTAGAAGCCTACCTTGACGACTTAGTGGTGTACAGTGACGAGTGGGAACAGCACTTGACGAGTCTCAGAGCAATGTTTGAGAGACTGGTGCACTACAACTTCACTGTTAACTTAGCTAAATGTAGTTTTGGTCAAGCCAAGATTACCTATCTAGGCTTTTGTATCGGCCAAGGTAAGGTTGCTCCTATTGAGGCTAAGGTTCGTGCAATTTCTGAATTTCCAGTGCCACAGGATAGGTAGGGAGTACAGAGATTCCTGGGAATGGCAGGATATTATCGCAGGTTCTGTCCAAACTTTTCTCAGATTGCAGCTCCTCTTACTGAGCTTACTAGTAGCAAAGTTCAGTTCACCTGGACTAGAGATTGCTCAGACTCGTTCAAAAGGTTGAAACGTTTGCTCTCCTCTGCTCCTGTGTTGAAGAGTCCTAATTTCAATCTTCCCTTCTTTTTACATATAGATGCGAGTGTTTATGCAGTGGGCGCTGTGCTGCTCCAACAGTCAACACCCACTGACATTCTCCATCCTATATGTTACTATTCATCTAAGCTTGAACGACACCAGAAAAATTATGCCACTATTGAGAAAGAGGCTCTAGCTCTTGTGGTGTCCTTGGAACATTTTGACGTGTATTTGGGCACTTCCCCATTTAAAATTAACGTTTTTTCAGACCACAATCCACTCACCTACATAAATACTATGAAGAGTAAGAATGCTAGGATCATGAGGTGGGCACTCAGAATCCAACCTTATTCTATTAGTATAAAACATATAAGTGGTCATGGTAATGTAAATGCTGACGCTCTGTCATGTCCTTAATAATTATCAGTTACATTAAACTAATGTAATTTTATGCCCAAATACCTTTCGTTACTTGCTATGTCAAATTCAGTAAAGTAACGTAATCTCTCTAGCCCATGTTAATTATATATACTCATGTCTAATTAATCTATTTATATATTCACAGTAGTGGGGATATGTGTGTAAGGAGACAGAAGCTGAGTGATGAGTTTGTAGTGTTGTGTGGGCGATGTTACTGCGTGGCGGAACAGTCCTGCCGCAGACCCTTCCCCTCACTACACACCTTAAGCTGTTTCATACTCAGATGTCCATACTGCATAGCATTCCACTACCACTACTTAAGAGTGGAATGTCTTCTGTCTATAGCACAAGACTATTTTTCATATGCAGTCTCCACTACTATGATCGAGCCTCAACGTGTCATGCTTGTCTACGCTATCCTGTCTCTACACTGATGTACATAACCAAGAGAATGCAGAGATACGATACTGTGTACTGCCCTAGTACCTGGGGCATAACTTAGTGATATAGACACTGTGAAATTATAGAAGTGCTTGGCACAAGAGTGACTGATTTATTTTTATATTAAATTGTGTTATTAATGTGACATGAGTAATCAGTAATAATGTGAAAGACATTAACACAACTCCTAGTGCGACCGTTTGTCGGGTTGGGGGTGCGTTGCAACCCCTGAATGGGTCACAATTTATATGATGTATATTATGTATATGTATATAATGTATATTACCTTTTCATATAATTTTATATTGCTTATATTTGCGATAATAGCTAAATCGTAAATATATTGCTTTATATTATTATATGACTTAGTTATGTTGTTACGTAGGATGTAACTTATTATGTGCTCATAGTTTAAGTCTTGATTGTCTAACTACTGTAATTATCGCTTGTGGCTCGTTACTCTGCCGGCTTCTCGTTGTTGTTGGGCAGCAACTGTCCACGGAGCTATCACGTGGTCGAGGGGGGTGTATACACCTCGCCTGAAGTATTCAGTCTGGTCTAGATTCGTTTGGTGGTTGGACGTATTCCAGACAAGTTGTGCCTAAATCTCCCTTATTGGCCCTTGTTGGAAGATCGTCTCTGTCTCATTATTGTTGGAGGTTATGTGGGACTCTGTTCACAGAACACTGTCTAGACTTAGTGATTTTCGACGTTGTACTGAGGTTGTGTGTCACATAGACACTTGGAGCAACTCAGGTCCTGAGCTGTAGCTTCTGACCTAACTTGTACTGGTATCTGTGTATTGTCACAGTCGGGGATTTTCTTATGCTGAACTTAGATTCAGAAGGATGGGAGTTTTGTGACTTTTGTGGAGAATCTGCTGATGGTCCATACTTAGTGTCGTTATATTTTCTCCTTGTTCCTGATTCTGTGTCACTTTTGCTTGTTATATTGCTATTGGGCTTAGCATTCTTTTTATTGTTCAAGCAGACTGTTCTGATTGCCAGAAGTGTAGGAACTGATATCCTGAATTACATCAAACTTCTTTACTTTGATTTTGTCCACCTAAACAACTTCGTTAATAAATACCTCAAATTTTTATTCCGTTATTATCTTATCAGATGTAATCCTAAAGCACTATTAAAATTTATCATAAATTTTAAAGGATAACTAGACCAAAATACTTTCTGACAAACTATTACAGAACCAGAAACAGGCTAGATGCTATAGAAGGATCAGTAAGTTAAAAGTCTACTATTCTCTAAGATGTCTATACTTTTCAGATAACACATTTTGTGACACACGCCTCACCAAAGAGAAGCAGTTCCATCATCATTAGTCGTGAGTTCAATGTTTGATCAAATATTACAGGTTAATTTTTAAGTTGTTAATTTTGTATGGCCCGTGGATGACGCTATACATCCACATGGCCCTTGGCAGAAAAAACAGGTTCCCCACACCTGCTCTGTATAACGTCTAGGTACAAACTGGCTGATGCCTAGTGTGGATTTGTTTGATGTACTGAATAATTTATTGTTATTCAAGGTAGAATTCCTCTTTTTATGTCATGGTGCGTGTAGGTAGTGGGTGGAGTCCTGAGTGGGATTATGGTGGGAGTAGGTAGTGGGTAGAGTTGTGAGTGAGGGTGTGATGAGTGTAGTTAGTGGTTGGAGTCCTGCAGGGTGTTCTGCTTGAAGTAGTGAGTGGAGTTCTAGGTGTGGTTATGGTGGGTGTAGGAAGTGGGTGGAGTCCTGGGTGTGGTTGTGAATGGAGTAGGTAATGGGTTTAGTACTTGGTGGGTTTCGAGTGGGTATAGAAATTGGGTGGGTATCATGGTGGGGTTGTGGCGGGTACAGGTGGTGGGTGGAGTTCTGGGTAAGGTTCTGGAGGTGAAGATAGTGGCAGGAGTCTTAGGTGTTACTGTGGTAGATATAGCTAGTAGGTGAAGTAATCGGTGTAATTATGTTAGGTGTAAGCACCTACATTGTTGTTTCATTCTCTTTCTAGCTGGACATCATTAAGGTAACTCTTCTTGTTTACTATGTCTGGGAGAATGTTGTCCTCCTCTAATCTTGTCATATAGACTTACTTTTCTGGTTGTATCCGTTGGTGTGCCGGAACACACATGTTGCAACTCTGCTCACAGAACCATATTTAGAACTAGTGATTTCTAACATTTTCTGAGCAAGTATTCTGTGAGACACTTTCTTTGCTTCAGGTACCAAGTCTAACTCTATGCCAACATTCTTCTGATTGTCATCTACATAATGTTGTACTCGGGGCTCGGAAATTACTGAACTCACATTCAGTAATTTGGGAGTGCTTTTTAGGCATTATATGGAGGACTTACTGATAGTTTCCAGTTAGGTTCCTTTTTGTCTCCTTTCTTGCCTGACACTGTGCTGCTTACGACTGCTTTATGCTTTTTTGCTGTTTGGCGAACTGGTCACTTTAATGTTCAAGCAGGCTGTGCTTATTGTATTTCTGTTGGTCGGAAGTTAAGTATGCTGAGCGAACTACACTGTCATACATCACGTACTGTAAATTACAATTCAGTATATTTTAACGTGGGAAGAGTAGGTGGTGGAGTCCTGGCTGTGGTTCTGGTGGGTGGAATAAGTGAGTGGAGTCCAGGTTGGGGTTACGGTGGGTATAGGTAGTGCGTGAAGTCCTGGGAGTGTATGTGATGGATGTCAGAAGTGTGTCGTGTCCTGGGTGTCTGATGAGTGTAGGTATTTGGTGAAGTTCTGGTGGAGTTATGGTGGGTGTACATAGTAGCCCCACTTGTCAGAAGATGAGTCCGACTTATCAGTTAATATTACCATCAGCAGTGGAGAGGATAAAATATTCGGTACACAAAAAATCAATCAGGACTACAATCCTTCCCTTGACCCTTGACCCTTGACCCCAAACACCAACTTAGCAAAAACGCAAATTACATACAATGATTGGGATTACAATTCTACAAATTAACATGCAACATTTCTTCAACAACCGCTATCTCCTTGAAGTTGAACTATGCGATCACAATCCAGACATCATTCTTCTGAATGAGACATCTGCTAGACCAGACCAGACAGTGGTTACTCTACTGTCGAGAAATCAAGAAGGTCCTTCAGTGGAGTGGCCGTCCTAGTGAAGCTAGGATATGCATTTCGTAACATCCACATTGACGAAGACAGCATTATAGCAATAGAACTGACGACCTCATATGGTGAGTTAATAGATGGAACTGGATATTTTCCTCCTAGACAACCATATATTGATACTGAGTAAAAATGTTCCAACAATCTTGGCATGAGATTTTAATGGCCATCACCCCGCACTCTTCAACTGCGGCGCCGACCATCCACTGGGTGACTTAAAGGGAAGACAACTGTTTAATATAATGCCAGCAAGAAATCTATCATTCCAAGGCCCATTCTTTAAGTCATATGTAGGCCTTCATCCGGGGACACCTGATGTAGTCTTAACCAACAGAGATTGTGACCTATACCACTGCAGAGTCTACCCTGGTGGAAACGTAGGATCAGACCACATCCTTGTTATAATAACACTACAAGCATCTCCATTTACTCACGAAATCATAATGACACGATTGCAAACAACCCATACCACGGGCGGGGATTGAGACTCTCTGATCGCAGGGTCTATCCCCGCCCGTGATATGGTTTGGATCACCATTTAGAATACCCTTACCTCTGAAACCCAACATAAAATCTCTAGGATTTCACCCCTTCAGGGACTACCTAGACAATGACCTAACTCTTTCGCTTGAGAACCATCCATCAACTGCAACTGACGAGGCAATCAGCTCCTTCCATGAAAGAATCTCGGAGGCCACTCATGCATGTTGTGAATTAAATACATCAAAGATCTACCAGTAATGTAAACCAACCAGGGAAATTAGGGACTGCATGAAAAATTATCAAGAAGAGTGGAAAAGACACCACCAAACGAGACAGACAACAAGCGTTATACTGCAGAGGATGAGAAGAAAATTAATTACCCTAATCATACTATACAAAAGTGAAATATAGAAATACTATCTACAAACATCGACCTGAAGATTCGCCAGCTTCTGGGAGCCAAACAGAAGCCTTCCCTTTACCTAATATATTCCTTCACCGACGACGATGATGAGGAAGTTGATATCAAACTTGATGACCCACAAGACCAGCCAACCTGATGGGTGATGTCCGGGAGAAAATTCTCTAACACATTGATAAGTAGAAGATTTAACAATAACCATTACCAGCGGGTCAATGAATGGAGAGACGACAACCGGACTGACTTCCACCCATTACCATTAACTGATATATCTACCCTTGATGATAAATACTCCCTTACAAGACCAGTCACACTCAGAGAGATGAGTCAAGTCATAGGCAGAATGAGAAATAAAGCCTCTGGCCTCTAAGGTATAACAGGGAAACAATTCAAGTTCTTACCCTGAAAATGCAAAATGTCTGTTAAATATCTTTAATAACTTAAGAACATAAAGAAGAAACACTGCATGAGGCCTACTGGCCCATGCGAGGCAGGTCCAAGCATTGCAACCCCTGAATGAGTCACAATGTATATAATATATATCACCTGTTCATATAATTTTATATTGCTTATATTTGCGATATTAGCTAAATCGTGAATATATTGCTTTATATTATTATTTGACTTAGTTATATTATTAGGTAGGATGTAACATTTATATATTATTCAGTGCTCATAGTTCGTGAGTATTAAGTACCTGACAGCATTGTTTAACTACTGTAGTTTTCACTTCGCTTGTTTTGCTGCCAGCTTCTGTGTTGCCGGGCAGCAGCAGTCCACAGAGAGTCACATGATCAGGGTGGGTGATCACACCTAACCTGGAGGGAGAGTCTGCCTGGCCTGTGCTAGCTCTTGTCTGTTTGACGTTGCTTCCAACAAGATGGCCTCTCCAGCTCTTCCTTGCTTGCCCTTGTTGGAAGATCGTCTCTGTCGCTTTCTTGTTGTTGGTTCTGTGGAACTCTGTTCACAGAACATAGACTAGACTTAGTGATTTTCGACGTTGTACTGAGGTTGTGTGTCGCATAGACACTCTGAGAAACTCAGGTCCTAAGCTGTAGCTTCTGACCTAATTTGTACTGGTATCTGTGTACTGTCACAGTCGGGGATTTTCTAATGCTGAACTTAGATTCAGTAGTATGGGAGTTTTGTGACTTTTGTGGAGAATCTGCAGATGGTCCCTACTTAGTGTCGTTATGTTATCTCCTTGTTCCTGATTCTGTGTCGCTGTTGCTTGTTATATTGCTGTTCGGCTTGACAGTCACTTTATTGTTCAAGCAAGATGTTCTGATTGCCAGGTTGGTCAAGAAGTTAGTTTATGTTAAGACTTTTAGTCAGTCACTGGTTAAGTCTAGTCGAGTCTTGAGACATAGCGAACTACTTAGAGCACTTACACACATACACACAAACTTGTATATATTTGTATTATGTTATTAACAATGTACCAGACGGTACTTAAGCCATAAAGATGTGATATGTGCCTTCAGCACAATATTACGGTACACGAGAGAAGTGTAGGAACTTGTATCCTATATTATATTCAATTGATTACTTTAATTTATTTTGATAATATACGCCTAGACAACTCTATTGTTATTAATAAACTTATTAAATTTTAATTTCTTTAGTTAGAAGTCTACCAGTTGTAATCCTAAAGAACTATTGAATCTTACTAAATTCTAACGAATAAAGCTGTGTAGCCGTTGTGGTTTAGAGCTTCTTTTTGATTATAATAATAATCTAATGGATAATTGGACCAGGATACTGATTACTTGCTACAAAAACCCAGTAACAGGCTGGATGCTAGAAGGGCAGTCCTTTCTAGTATTCACTGGAGATCTCTAACATTATTAGAAATCGCGTTTTGTGTAACACCAAGTCACTTACCGGTTTAAACCAATGACTTTAGGACCCAAAGAGGAACCCAACACGCTATAACTATGATCTTCGATGCTGTGGATAGCCTGAGGAAACAGGGCAACATTGCCCTAATCCCAATTAGGGATGTACACAAAGTTTTTGATAGCCTGTGGCATGACGGCCTCATATTTAAACTTGCCGATCTTCCATGCCACAACTAGAATTTTCTCAGGTTTACATACAACTTCTTATCAGAAAGAAGCATCATCAACGGCAAGTCGGCTGTGAAGAGTATAGGGATAAACCCTGAGGCTGGAGTGCCACAGGTTGGAGTGCCACAGGCTCGAGTGCCACAGGCTGGAGTGCCACAGGGTTTAGCACTATATATGTAAACGGTCAACATATATATATAAATGATGTCCCTCAGCCCGAATTTAACGAAACTATCATCACCCAATTTGCTGATGATGTTATCCACGTAGTGTCATCCAACCCCATATCGGGAAATCATAAGCATGTGAGGATAATAGAGCAAATGACTGCGGAACTATGAAGAACAGCAAACTGAGAGGAGAAATAGGGAATCACGACCAACCAGCAAACAGCACCGTCTACATCCCCAACACACCTCCGCCAGAACCCAAAGAGTGGCCCTCCAACAAAGAGTCCGACGCATCATCCACAGTGATAATTTCAAGAGCCCAGTGATCCTGAGTGATCTCTCAGAATATATAGAAGAATGGGTACCACCAGAACCCTTCTATGTCCAATAAGGATAAAACCACCCCATTTTATGGAGACTTTATTTCTAACTAATGAACACTTACATCTAAAAGTGTAACATCTGCTAACCTACTACAGCAGGGCACCATCACCTTGTAAGCAGCTGAGCAGACCACAACACCAGGAAGCAGCAGCCGACCATAACACCAGGAAGCAGCAGCCGACCACAACACCAGGAAGCAGCAGTCGACCATAACATCAGGAAGCAGCAGCCGACTATAACACCAGGAAGCAGCAGCCGACCATAACACCAGGAAGCAGCAGTCGACCATAACACCAGGAAGCAGCAGCCGACTATAACACCAGGAAGCAGCAGCCGACCATAATACCAGGAAGCAGCAGCCGACCATAACACCAGGAAGCAGCTGAGCCGACCACAACACCAGGAAGCAGCAGCCGACCACAACACCAGGAAGCAGCAGCCGACCACAACAAAAGGAAGCAGCAGCCGACCACAACACCAGGAAGCAGCAGCCGACCACAACACCAGGAAGCAGCAGCCGACCACAACACCAGGAAGCAGCAGCCGACCATAACACCAGGAAGAAGCAGCCGACCACAACACCAGGAAGCAGCAGCCGACCACAACAGCAGGAAGCAGCAGCCGACCACAACACCAGGAAGCAGCAGCCGACCATAACACCAGGAAGAAGCAGCCGACCACAACACCAGGAAGCAGCAGCCGACCATAACACCAGGAAGAAGCAGCCGACCACAACACCAGGAAGCAGCAGCCGACCACAACACCAGGAAGCAGCAGCCGATCACAACACCAGGAAGCAGCAGCCGACCACAACACCAGGAAGCAGCAGCCGACCACAACACCAGGAAGCAGCAGCCGACCATAACACCAGGAAGCAGCAGTCGACCATAACACCAGGAAGCAGCAGCCGACTATAACACCAGGAAGCAGCAGCCGATCACAACAGCAGGAAGCAGCAGCCGACCACAACACCAGGAAGCAGCAGCCGACCACAACACCAGGAAGCAGCAGCCGACCACAACACCAGGAAGCAGCAGCCGACCACAACACCAGGAAGCAGCAGCCGACCATAACACCAGGAAGAAGCAGCCGACCACAACACCAGGAAGCAGCAGCCGACCACAACACCAGGAAGCAGCAGCCGACCACAACACCAGGAAGCAGCAGCCGACCATAACACTAGGAAGAAGCAGCCGACCACAACACCAGGAAGCAGCAGCCGACCATAACACTAGGAAGAAGCAGCCGACCACAACACCAGGAAGCAGCAGCCGACCACAACACCAGGAAGCAGCAGCCGACCACAACACCAGGAAGCAGCAGCCGACCACAACACCAGGAAGCAGCAGCCGACCACAACACCAGGAAGCAGCAGCCGACCATAACACCAGGAAGCAGCAGTCGACCATAACACCAGGAAGCAGCAGCCGACTATAACACCAGGAAGCAGCAGCCGACCATAACACCAGGAAGCAGCAGCCGACCATAACACCTGGAAGCAGCTGAGCCGACCACAACACCAGGAAGCAGCAGCCGACCATAACACCAGGAAGCAGCTGAGCCGACCATAACACCAGGAAGCAGCAGCCGACCATAACACCAGGAAGCAGCAGCCGACCATAACACCAGGAAGCAGCAGCCGACCAAAACACCAGGAAGCAGCAGCCGACCATGCCACAAGGAAGCAGCAGCCGACCATAACACCAGGAACCAGCTAAGCCGACCACAACACCAGGAAGCAGCAGCCGACCATAACACCAGGAAGCAGCAGCCGACCATGCCACAAGGAAGCAGCAGCCGACCATAACACCAGGAAGCAACAGCCGACCATAACACCAGGAAGCAGCAGTCGACCATAACACCAGGAAGCAGCAGCCGACTATAACACCAGGAAGCAGAAGCCGACCATAACACCAGGAAGCAGCAGCCGACCATAACACCAGGAAGCAGCAGCCGACCACAACACCAGGAAGCAGCAGCCGATCATAACACCAGGAAGCAGCAGCCGACCATAACACCAGGAAGCAGCAGCCGACCATAACACCAGGAATCAGCAGCCGACCACAACACCAGGAAGCAGCAGCCGACCATAACACCAAGAAGCAGCAGCCGACCACAACACCAGGAAGCAGCAGCCGACCATAACACCAGGAAGCAGCTGAGCCGACCATAACACCAGGAAGCAGCAGCCGACCATAACACCAGGAAGCAGCAGCCGACCATAACACCAGGAAGCAGCAGCCGACCAAAACACCAGGAAGCAGCAGCCGACCATGCCACAAGGAAGCAGCAGCCGACCATAACACCAGGAAGCAGCTGAGCCGACCACAACACCAGGAAGCAGCAGCCGACCATAACACCAGGAAGCAGCAGCCGACCATGCCACAAGGAAGCAGCAGCCGACCATAACACCAGGAAGCAACAGCCGACCATAACACCAGGAAGCAGCAGTCGACCATAACACCAGGAAGCAGCAGCCGACTATAACACCAGGAAGCAGAAGCCGACCATAACACCAGGAAGCAGCAGCCGACCATAACACCAGGAAGCAGCAGCCGACCACAACACCAGGAAGCAGCAGCCGATCATAACACCAGGAAGCAGCAGCCGACCATAACACCAGGAAGCAGCAGCCGACCATAACACCAGGAATCAGCAGCCGACCACAACACCAGGAAGCAGCAGCCGACCATAACACCAAGAAGCAGCAGCCGACCACAACACCAGGAAGCAGCAGCCGACCATAACACCAGGAAGCAGCAGCCGACCATAACACCAGGAAGCAGCTGAGCCGACCACAAAACCAGGAAGCAGCAGCCGACCATAACACCAGGAAGCAGCTGAGCCGACCATAACACCAGGAAGCAGCAGCCGACCATAACACCAGGAAGCAGCAGCCGACCATAACACCAGGAAGCAGCAGCCGATCATAACACCAGGAAGCAGCAGCCGACCACAACACTAGGAAGCAGCAGTCGACCATAACACCAGGAAGCAGCTGCCGACTATAACACCAGGAAGCAGCAGCCGACCATAACACCAGGAAGCAGCAGCCGACCATGCCACAGGGAAGCAGCAGCCGACCATAACACCAGGAAGCAGCTGAGCCGACCACAACACCAGGAAGCAGCAGCCGACCATAACACCAGGAAGCAACAGCCGACCATAACACCAGGAAGCAGCAGTCGACCATAACACCAGGAAGCAGCTGCCGACTATAACACCAGGAAGCAGCAGCCGACCATAACACCAGGAAGCAGCAGCCGACCATAACACCAGGAAGCAGCAGTCGACCATAACACCAGAAAGCAGCAATCGACCATAACACCAGGAAGCAGCAATCGACTATAACACCAGGAAGCAGCAGCCGACCATAACACCAGGAAGCAGCAGCCGACCATAACACCAGGAAGCAGCAGCCGACCATAACACGAGGAAGCAGCAGCCGACCACAACACTAGGAAGCAGCAGCCGACCATAACACCAGGAAGCAGCAGCCGACCATAACACCAGAAAGCAGCAGTCGACCATAACACCATGAAGCAGCAGCCGACCGTAACACCAGGAAGCAGCTGAGCCGACCACAACACCAGGAAGCAGCAGCCGACCATAACACCAGGAAGCAGCTGAGCCGACCATAACATCAGGAAGCAGCAGCCGACCATAACACCAGGAAGCAGCTGAGCCGACCATAACACCAGGAAGCAGCAGCCGACCATAACACCAGGAAGCAGCAGCCGACCATGCCACAAGGAAGCAGCAGCCGACCATAACACCAGGAAGCAGCAGCCGACCATAACACCAGGAAGCAGCAGCCGACTAAGGGAGGGGAGTTGGAAATGAATGGTTGTCCAGGGCAATTGGTGTCAATTGCTGGCTGGACAAATACTGTAAGGAAAATGCGGTAACATTCATCGACAACTGGGACCTCTTCTATGGCAGAAATGACATGTATGCTAGGGATGGGGTTCACTTATCTAGGTGTGGGGTGGGAGCACTGGCAACTGCAGTGGAGGGAGCAGTTAGGACTTTAAACTAGGAATAGTTAGTGGTATGGGTTTTGACAGGAAAACAGTGAAGCCCCAGTGTAGTAATATTACGAGTTCTAGGGGAACTAGTAATAATAAGAACGAGATAGATATTGAAAAGCCAGGGACCTTGGGTGATAAGGACAGTAATAGGTTTAGTAAAAAAATAGAAATGACCAGGAAGGGTAAAGAGAAAGGAGAGTCTTTCAATGTTTATTATGCTAATTGCCGTAGTGCTAGGAATAAGATGGACGAGTTGAGATTAATTGCCAGTGTAGGTAACATTGATGTATTTGCCTTAACTGAGACGTGGTTTAATTCAAAAAGTCGGGACATGCCTGCGGAATGTCATTTTCAGGGTTTTAAATTG
Organism: Cherax quadricarinatus; assembly: GCF_038502225.1. Taxonomy (NCBI): domain Eukaryota; kingdom Metazoa; phylum Arthropoda; class Malacostraca; order Decapoda; family Parastacidae; genus Cherax; species Cherax quadricarinatus. Next base: position 33,365,669 of record NC_091324.1, read on the forward strand.
TTCCAAGAAGATAGAAGTATTGGGAGGGGGGGCTGGGGTGGCATTGTATGTCCGAGATCGCTTGAACTGTTGCATAAAAACGGGTATTAAGTCTGAAGTAACACATACAGAGTCTATTTGGATAGAATTTTCAGAGGGGCATGAAAAACTCATTTTAGGAGTGATATACCGTCCCCCAAACTTAGACAGGGACCAAGGGAGACTACTATGGGAGGAAATTGTTAAGGCCACAAGGCACGATAATGTAGTAATTCTAGGAGACTTTAACTTTAGTCATGTTGATTGGCATTTCTTGACTGGGAATTTAGAATCATACGACTTCTTAGAAGTAGTTCAGGATTGTTTTTTGAAGCAGTTTGTGACAGAACCTACAAGGGGAAATAACCTGCTTGACTTAGTTATGGCAAACAATGAATCCCTTGTTAATAATTTAGAAATTTCAGAGGAACTGGGTGCTAGCGACCACAAATCAATTACATTTAGCATTGAATGGAAGTACGATAGTAGCGATAACTCAGTAACAGTCCCAGATTTTCGCTTAGCAGATTACGATGGGCTTAGAGAACACTTATCATCTGTTGACTGGGGTAACGAAGAGAGCTATCAATATGACAGTTTTCTGAACACTATACATGCTGCTCAAAGAGCGTTTATCCCGTATAAAGAAATTAGATCAAATAGAAATGACCCAAAATGGATGAATAATAGGCTCAAATATCTACTAGGGCATAAGAAAGGAATTTATAGGCGTATCAAAAGAGGTGAAGGTCATCTTATGAATCAGTATATTGACATTAAGAGGGACATTAAAAAGGGGATAAGAAAAGCTAAAAGGGACTATGAAATTAAAGTTGCTAGGGATTCTAAAACTAACCCAAAAAGTTTTTCTAGGTCTATAGAACAAAAGTTAGAGATAAGATCGGTCCCCTTAAAAATAACTATGGGCATCTTACTGACAAAGAGAATGAAATGTGCTTGATTTTAAATAATTATTTTCTCTCAGTTTTTACACAGGAAGACACTAACAATATTCCAGTAATTAATTTTTATAGTGGGCTAGAAGAAGATAAATTATGTAACATCACAGTCACTAGTGAGATGGTTGTGAAGCAGATAGACAGACTGAAGCAAAATAAGTCTCCGGGTCCTGATGAGGTTTTTTCAAGGGTTCTTAAGGAATGCAAAATGGAACTCTGTGAACCATTAACTAATATTTTTAATTTATCTCTTCAAACAGGTGTAGTGTCTGATATGTGGAAGATGGCTAATGTAATTCCTATTTTTAAAACAGGGGACAAGTCGTTACCGTCAAATTACCGCCCAATAAGCCTGACCTCAATTGTAGGCAAATTACTAGAGTCAATTATAGCTGAGATTATAAGAAGCCATCTCGATAAGCATAGCCTGATTAATGATACTCAGCATGGATTCACCAGAGGCCGGTCTTGTCTAACTAATTTATTAACTTTCTTCAGTAAAGCTTTTGAGGCTGTTGACCACGATAAAGAATTTGATATTATTTACTTAGATTTTAGTAAGGCTTTTTATAGAGTTCCGCACCATAGACTGTTAAAGAAAGTGGCAGCTCATGGCATTGGGGGAAAAGTGCTCTCGTGGATCGAGTCATGCCTCACTGACAGGAAGCAGAGAGTGTCCATAAATGGGGTTAAATCAGAGTGGGGATCTGTAACAAGTGGCGTTCCACAGGGATCAGTCTTGGGCCCGTTGTTGTTTATAATATATATCAATGATCTTGATGAGGGAATTACTAGTGATATGAGCAAATTCGCCGATGACACAAAGATAGGTAGGATAATTGATTCAAACTTAGATGTTATGGAACTTCAGGAGGATTTAAACAAACTCTATTCTTGGTCAGAAAAGTGGCAGATGCAGTTCAATGTAGATAAATGCAAGGTTCTGAAGCTTGGGAGTGCCCATAACCCTAGTACTTATAAATTAAATGATGTAGAACTTAGCCATACAGATTGCGAAAAGGACTTGGGAGTTATGGTAAGCAGCAACCTTAAAACCAAGACAGCATTGCCTAAGCGTACGTAATAAGGCAAATAGATTACTGGGATTTATATCAAGAAGTGTAAGCAACAGAAGTCCAGAGGTCATACTGCAGCTTTATACATCATTAGTAAGGCCTCACCTAGATTATGCAGCTCAGTTCTGGTCTCCGTATTACAAAATGGACATAAATTCGTTAGAAAACATTCAGCGTAGGATGACTAAATTAATACATAGCATTAGAAATCTTCCTTATGAAGAAAGATTGAAGACTCTAAAGTTACATTCACTTGTTAGACGAAGAATGAGGGGAGACCTGATCGAAGTGTATAAGTGGAAGATAGGTATTAATAAAGGGGATATTAATAGGGTCTTGAGGATGTCTCTCCAAGAGAGAACCCGCAGTAATGGATTTAAATTAGATAAGTTTAGATTTAGAAAGGACATAGGAAAGTATTGGTTTGGAAATAGGGTAGTTGATGAGTGGAACAGTCTACCTGGTTGGGTTATTGAGGCTGGGACTTTGGGTAGTTTCAAATCTAGGTTGGATAAGTACATGAGTGGGAGGGGTTGGATTTGAGTGGGACTTTCACATCAGAGCTTATTTCTTGGGTGGCATTGAAAATTGGGTTGGGCAAATGTTTTGTTAGTGGGATGAATTGTAAAGGACCTGCCTAGTATGGGCCAGCGGGCCTCCTGCAGTGTTCCTCCTTTCTTATGTTCTTATGTTCTAACACCAGGAAGCAGCAGCCGACCATAACACCAAGAAGCAGCAGCCGACCATAAAACCAGGAAGCAGCAGCCGACCATAACACCAAGAAGCAGCAATCGACTATAACACCAGGAAGCAGCAGCCGATTATAACACCAGGAAGCAGCAGCCGACCATAACACCAGGAAGCAGCAGCCGACCATAACACCAGGAAGCAGCAGCCGACCACAACACTAGGAAGCAGCAGCCGACCATAACACCAGGAAGCAGCAGCCGACCTCAACACCAGGAAGCAGCAGCCGACCATAACACCAGGAAGCAGCAGCCGACCACAACACCAGAAAGCAGCAGCCGACCATAACACCAGGAAGCAGCAGCCGACCATAACACCAGGAAGCAGCAGCCGACCACAACACCAGGAAGCAGCAGCCGACAACAACACCAGGAAGCAGCAGCCGACAACAACACCAGGAAGAAGCAGCCGACAACAACATCAGGAAGCAGCAGCCGACCACAACACCAAGAAGCAGCAGCCGACCATTACACCAGGAAGCAGCAGCCGACCACAACACCAGGAAGCAGCAGCCGACCACAACACCAGGAAGCAGCAGCCGACAAAAACACCAGGAAGCAGCAGCCGACAACAACACCAGGAAGCCGCAGCCGACCACAACACAAGGAAGCAGCAGCCGACCACAACACCAGGAAGCAGCAGCCGACCACAACACCAGGAAGCAGCAGTCGACCATAACACCAGGAAGCAGCAGCCGACAACAACACCAGGAAGCAGCAGCCGACAACAACACCAGGAAGCAGCAGCCGACCACAACACCAGGAAGCAGCAGCCGACAACAACACCAGGAAGCAGCAGCCGACAACAACACCAGGAAGCAGCAGCCGACCACAACACCAGGAAGCAGCAGCCGACCACAACACCAGGAAGCAGCAGCCGACCACAACACCAGGAAGCAGCAGCCGATCATAACACCAGGAAGCAGCAGCCGACAACAACACCAGGAAGCAGCAGCCGACAACAACACCAGGAAGCAGCAGCCGACCACAACACCAGGAAGCAGCAGCCGACCACAACACCAGGAAGCAGCAGCCGACAACAACACCAGGAAGCAGCAGCCGACCATAACACCAGGAAGCAGCAGCCGACCACAACACCAGGAAGCAGCAGCCGACCTACTTTAAATGCCCTGCTACTATTATCTTCCGTCTACGTCCTGCAATTCTAAAAGAAGAAGGTAAAAAGTATGCCTCCTAAAAACTCCGAGTCATGTAGTTGTTCATCTGATATAACTGTGTATAGCTGAATTCGTTAGTAACACTACAAACACACGCACACACACACACCTTGACACCTCAAAGTCGGTGGGACCAGACAACATCTCTCCGTGGGTCCTTAAAGAGGGAGCAGAGATATTGTGTGTACCATTATCAAAGATCTTCAACACATCATTTGAAACTGGTCAACTCCCTGAGGTATGGAAGATGGCAAATGTAGTCCCAATTTTTAAAAAGGGAGAGAGACATGAGGCACTAAACTACAGACCTGTATCACTAACGTATATAGTATGCAAGGTCATGGAGAAGATCATCAGGAGGAGAGTGGTGGATCACCTGGAAAGAAACAAGTGTATAATTGACAACCAGCACGGTTTCAGGGAGGGAAAATCCTGTGTCACAAACCTACTAGAGTTTTATGACAAGGTGACAGAAGTAAGACAAGAGAGAGAATGGTGGATCGACTGCATTTTTTTGGTCTGCAAGAAGGCCTTCGACACAGTTCCTCACAAGAGGTTACTGCAAAAGCTAGAGGATCAGGCACACTTAACAGGAAAGGCACTGCAATAGATCAGAGAATATCTGACAGGGAGGCAACAACGAGTCATGGTGCGTGACGAGGTGTCAGAGTGGGCGCCTGTGACAAGCGGGGTTCCACAGGGGTCAGCCCTAGGACCTGTGCTGTTCTTGGTATATGTGAACGACATAACGGAAGGGATAGACTCAGAAGTGTCCTTGTTTGCAGATGATGTGAAGTTAATGAGAAGAATCAAATCGGACGAGGATCAGGCAGGACTACAAAGAGACCTGGACAGGCTACAAGCCTTGTCCAGCAACTGGCTCCTTGAGTTTAACCCTGCCAAATGCAAAGTCATGAAGATTGGGGAAGGGCAAAGAAGACCGCAGACACAATATAGTTTAGATGGCCAAAGTCTGCAAACCTCACTCAAGGAAAAAGATCTGGGGGTGAGTATAACACCGAGCATATCTCCTGAGGCGCACATCAATCAGATAACTGCTGCAGCATACGGGTGCCTGGCAAACCTACGGATAGCGTTCCGATATCTCAGTAAGGATTCGTTCAAGACTCTGTATACCATTTACGTCAGGCCCATATTGGAGTATGCAGCACCAGTTTGGAATCCACACCTAGTCAAACACGTCAAGAAATTAGAGAAAGTGCAAAGGTTTGCAACAAGACTAGTCCCAGAGCTACGGGGATTGTCCTACGAAGAAAGGTTGAGGGAAATCGGCCTGACGACATTGGAGGCCAGGAGGGTCAGAGGAGACATGATAACGACATATAAAATACTCTGCAGAATAGATGAGGTGGACAAAGATGGGATGTTCCAGAGATGGGACACAGACACAAGAGGTTACAATTGGAAGTTGAAGACTCAGATGACTCAAAGGGATGTTAGGAAGTATTTCTTCAGTCATAGAGTAGTCAAACCGTGGAATAGCCTAGAAAGTGAAGTAGTGGAGGCGGGAACCATACATAGTTTTAAGGCGAGGTATGATAAAGCTCATGGAGCAGGGAGAGAGAGGACCTAGTAGCAATCAGTGAAGAGGCGGGGCCAGGAGCTATGAGTCGACCCCTGCAACCACAAATAGGTGAGTACACACACACACACACACACACACACACACACACACACACACACACACACACACACACACCCGACGGTGTAAGGAGGCAAAAACAAAGTGCAATAGAGAATGGAAAAATTACAGAAAGCAGAGAACACATGAAAATAGGGAGATTAGTCGCAGAGCCAGTAACGAGTATGCACAGGTAAGGAGGGAGGCCCAGCGACAGTATGAAAATAACATGTCATCGAAAGTCAAGACTGACCCGAAAATGTTGTATAGCCACATCAGGAGGAAGACAACAGTCAAAGACCAGGTGATCAGACTGAGGATAGAAGATGGAGAACT
>NC_091324.1:33376623-33429123 GCF_038502225.1 Cherax quadricarinatus
TAAGAGGGAAAAAATGGTTGAAGGCATCATGAAAACAATAGGTGAGGGTGATATGACCCAGGTGACAAATTTTCGGAGAATTGGGTGGTTTGCGAGTGGAAGGATATAGCCTGTCAAAGTAATTTTCAAGGAAGAATCAGTTTGAACTCGGATTCTGCAAGAGAAAGCATGACTGAGGGGCAAACAGGGGTACCAGAGAGTATACCTCGATCGCGACAGAACACAAGAAGAAAGGAGTACACTAAAAGAGAGGGTACAGAGATGCAAGGAGGAATGAGAGGCAATGATGAAGATGAGCAGGACCCAGACACAGGAGGAAAGGCAAACACACCCCACAGAATCTCCAGATAATAAATCTGCGACCGGTGACGGGAGATCCATATATATAATATAGAAAGACTCCAACCACGACAATCCCAACGCAACTGAGCAACCCAAACCACAACCCACTCACTGTTCCCTCTTCCAGTAACACCCACATCACAAACCTCACCCCAACAGCTGTCCCTTATGGGCATTCTGACCCCACCCTAATCATCAAAAACCCCACCTACACCACAGCCACCCATAGGCCCCCACCAAGGCTCATGGATATCAGATCCTGAGAAAAGATAGAAGGAGTAGAGAGGGAGGAGGAGTTGCACTACTCATGAAAAAACGATGTGGATTTGAGGAAATGGAAGGCATGGACGTGACTGGAGAAAGAGACTACATAGTAGGTACAATTCAGTCTGGAGAACATAAAGTAGTCATTGGAGTGATGTATAACCCACCACAGAACTGCAGGAGGTCAAGAGAGGAGTACGAAGAAAGCAACAGGGTGATGGTGGACACACTGGCTGAGGTGGCAAGAAGAGCTCACTCGAGCAGAGCAAAGTTACTGGTAATGGGCGATTTCAACCACAGGGAGATCGACTAGGAAAACCTGGAGCCACATTGGGGTCCCGAAACATGGAGAGCCAAGATGATGGGTGTGGTACGTGAAAACCTCATGCATCAACATGTCAGGGACACTATCAGAGAGAGAGGGGAGGATGAGCCAGCAAGACTGGATCTTGTGTTCACCCTGAGCAGTTCAGACATTGAGGACATCACTTACGAGAGGCCCCTTGGAGCTAGCGATCACGTGGTTCTGAGTTTTGATTATATGGTAGAGTTACAAGTGGAGAAGGTAACAGGAATTGAATGGGAAAAGCCAAACTACAAAAGGGGGGACTACACAGGTATGAGGAACTTCCTGCAGGAGGTTCAGTGGGACAGAGACCTGGTAGGAAAATCAGTAAACAAGATGATGGAATATGTAGCAACAAAGTGCAAGGAGGAAGACGAAATTTTTGTTCCCAAGGGAAACAGAAATAATAGGAAGACCAAAGTGAGTCTTTGGTTTACCCGAAGGTGTAGGGAGGCAAAAACTAAGTGCACCAGAGAATGGAAAAGGTACAGGAGGCAAAGGACCCAGGAAAATAAGGAGATTAGTAGAAGAGTCATAAATGAGAATGCACAGATAAGGAGGGAGGCTCAGCGACAGTACGAAAACGACATAGCATCGAAAGTCAAGTCTGACCCGAAACTGCTGTATAGCCACATTAGGAGGAAGACAACAGTAAAAGACCAGGTGATAAGGCTGAGGAAAGAAGGTGGAGAACTCACAAGAAACGATCAAGAGGTATGTGAGGAGCTCAACATGAGATTTAAGGAAGTATTTACGGTGGAGAGAGGAAGGCTTCTCGGGGGACAGACCAGATGGGGACACCAGCAAGGAATATACCAACAATTGTTGGATGATATACATACAGATGAGAAGGAGGTGAAGAAACTGCTAAGGGACATCGATACCTCAAAGGCAATGGGACCGGACATCTCCCCGTGGGTCCTTAGAGAGGGAGCGGATATGTTGTGTGTGCCACTTACCACAATCTTCAACACGTCCCTGGAAACTGGGCAACTACCTGAGGTATGGAAGACGGTAAATGTAGTTCCCATTTTTAAAAAAGGAGACAGAAAAGACGCACTGAACTATAGACCTGTGTCACTGACGTGTATAGTGTGCAAAGTTATGGAGAAGATTATCAGGAGGAGAGTGGTGGAGCACCTAGAATGGAACAAGAGTATAAACGCCAACCAGCATGGATTCATGGAAGGAAAATCCTGTATCACAAACCTTCTGGAGTTTTATGATAAAGTAACAGAAGTAAGACACGAGAGAGAGGGGTGGGTTGTTTGAATCTTCTTGGACTGCAAGAAGGCCTTTGACACAGTTCCTCACAAGAGATTAGTGCAGAAGCTAGAGAATCAGGCTCATATAACAGGAAGGGCACTGCAATGGATCAGAGAATACCTGACAGGGAGGCAACAATGAGCCATGGTACGTAATGATGTATTTCAGTGGGCACCTGTGACGAGCGGGGTCCCACAGGGGTCGGTCCTAGGACCAGTGCTATTTTTGGTATATGTGAACGACATGATGGAAGGGTTAGACTCAAAAATGTCCCTGTTCCCAGACGATGTGAAGTTAATGAGGAGAATTAAATCAGATGAGGACCGGGCAGGACTTCAAAGAGACCTGGACAGACTGGACACCTGGTCCAGCAACTGGCTTCTCGAATTTAATCCCGCCAAATGCAAAGTCATGAAGATAGGGGAAGGGCACAGAAGACCGCAGACAGAGTATAGGCTAGGTGGCCAAAGACTGCAAACCTAGCTCAAGGAGAAAGATCTTGGAGTGAGTATAACACCGAGCATGTCTCCTGAAGCACACATCAACCAGGTAACTGCTGCAGCATTTGGACGCCTGGCAAACCTGAGAACAGCGTTCCGATACCTTAATAAGGAATCGTTCAAGACACTGTACACCGTGTACGTCAGGCCCATACTGGAGTATGCATCACCTGTTTGGAGCCCGCACTTGATAAAGCACGTCAAGAAACTAGAGAAAGTGCAAAGGTTTGCGACAAGGTTAGTTCCAGAGCTAAGGGGAATGTCTTATGAAGAAAGGTTAAGGGAAATCGGCCTGACGACACTAGAGGACAGGAGGGTCAGGGGAGACATGATAACGACATATAAAATACTGCGTGGAATAGACAAGGTGGACAAAGACAGGATGTTCCAGGGAGGGGACACAGACACAAGAGGTCACAATTGGAAGTTGAAGACACAGATGAGTCAGAGAGATATTAGGAAGTATTTCTTCAGTCATAGAGTTGTCAGGAAGTGGAATAGCCTAGAAAGTGATGTAGTGGAGGCAGGAACCATACATAGTTTTAAGACGAGGTTTGATAGAGCTCATGGAGCGGGGAGAGAGAGGGCCCAGTAGCAACCGGTGAAGAGGCGGGGCCAGGAGCTAAGACTCGACCCCTGCAAGAACAAATAGGTGAGTACACACACACACACGCACACACACACACACACACGCACACACACACACACACACACACACACACACACACACACACACACACGCACACACACACACACACACATACACACACACACACACACATACACACACACACACACACACACACACACACATACACACACACACACACATACACACACACACACACACACACACACACACACACACACACACACACACACACACACACACATACACACACACACACACACACACACACACACACACACACACACTAAAACTCCCGCTTCACACACGGAGGGCCAGGGTTCGATTCCCGGCGGGTGGAAATTCCGACACGTTTCCTTACACCTATTGTCCTGTTCACCTAGCAGCAAATAGGTACCTGGGTGTTAGTCGACTGGTGTGGGTCGCATCCTGGGGGACAAGATTAAGGACCCCAATGGAAATAAGTTAGACAGTCCTCGATGACGCACTGACTTTCTTGGGTTATCCTGGGTGGCTAACCCTCCGGGGTTAAAAATCCGAACGAAATCTTATCTCTCTTATCACACACACACAAACACACTTACCTTTATTACCCCACCTCCCCTCCCCCTACCCAAGCTTTTCCCCTATTTCCATTCTTACCCATCCTTCTTCCTTCCCCATCTTACCCATCCTTCTTCCTTCCCCATCTTACTCATCCTTCTTCCTTCCCCATCTTACTCATCCTTCTTCCTTCCCCATCTTACTCATCCTTCTTCCTTCCCCATCTTACTCATCCTTCTTCCTTCCCCATCTTACTCATCCTTCTTCCTTCCCCATCTTACTCATCCTTCTTCCTTCCCCATCTTACCTATCATTTTTCTTCCCTTCTTACCAAACCTTCTTCTTTCTCCATCTTACCCATCCTTCTTCTTCCCCATCTTACCCATCCTCATTCTTCCCCATCTTACCCATTGTTCTTCCTTCCCCATCTTACCAAAGCTCTGGTCATTCATCAAACTCGAAGTCAAGTAGCACAAGTCCTGGGTGGTGTCCCGGTGAATGTTAGTGGGTTTAGCCCTGGGTGGGTTTGTGGTGGGTGAGGGCATTGGGTGGATTCCCGGATTGGGGATGTGGCTGGTGGGTGGCTGGGTGGATTTCTTGGTGTAGTTGTGGTAAGTAGGTGGAGTTCTAGGTGGGTCTTAGGTGGGTATCCGTGATGGTGGGGTCCGGGATAAGGTTGTGATAAATGTAATAATGGAGTCTTGGGTGTGAGTGTGGTGGAAGTAGTAGTGGGTGGAGATCTGGGTATGGTTGTGATGGGTGTAGGTAGTGTAGTGTTGAGTGTAGGTAGAGGATGGAGTACAGCGTGGGTGTATGGAGGGTGTTGGTAGTGTTTGGAGGTAGTGGGCTGGGTCCTGGATATGGTTGGGATGCATGTAGGTTGGCGGAGCCCTGAGTGAAAGTATGGTGGGTATAGGTAGTGGGTGGAGTCCTGGGTGCAGTCGTGGCAATTGCAGGTAATGGGTGAACTCCTGGGTGTGGTTGTGTTGAATGTCTGTAGCTTTGTGTAGATAGTGGGTGGGTGTAGGTAGTGGGTAGGTAATGGGTGGGCGTTGGTAGTGGGTAGGTAATGGGTAGGCGTTGGTAGTGGGTAGGTAATGGGTGGGCGTTGGGAGTGGGTAGGTAATGGGTGGGTGTAGGTAGTGGGTAGGTAATGAGTGGGTGTAGGTAGTGGGTAGGTAATGGGTAGGCGTTGGTAGTGGGTAGGTAATGGGTGGGCGTTGGTAGTGGGTAGGTAATGGGTGGGTGTAGGTAGTGGGTAGGTAATGGGTGGGTGTAGGTAGTGGGTAGGTAATGGGTGGGTGTAGGTAGTGGGTAGGTAATGGGTGGGTGTAGGTAGTGGGTAGGTAATGGGTGGGTGTAGGTAGTGGGTAGGTAATGGGTGGGTGTAGGTAGTGGGTAGGTAATGGGTGGGTGTATAAGTTCTGTCAAGCACCTTAACTACTGGGAACGCTTGGAAGCACTTGACTTGTACTCGTTGGAACGCAGGAGGGAGAGATGTATCATAATCTACACTTGGAAAATCTTGGAAATAATGGTCCCAAATCTGCACACAGAAATCACTCCCTACGAAAGTAAAAGACTGGGCAGGCGATGCAAAATGCCCCCAATAAAAAGTAGGGGCGCCATTGGTACACTAAGGGAAAACACCATAAGTGTCCGGGGCCCAAAACTGTTCAACAGCCTCCCATCAAGCATTAGGGGAATTGCCAATAAACCCCTGGCTGCCTTCAAGAGAGAGCTGGACAGATACCTAAAGTCAGTGCCGGATCAGCCGGGCTGTGGCTCGTACGTTGGACTGCGTGCGGCCAGCAGTAACAGCCTAGTTGATCAGGCCCTGATCCATCGGGAGGCCTGGTCATGGACCGGGCCGCGGGGGCGTTGATCCCCGGAATAACCTCCAGGTATCCAGGGAACCTCCAGGTAGTGGGTAGGTAATGGGTGGGTGTAGGTAGTGGGTAGATAGGTGCAGGGTGTGGTTGTGTTGGGTGTAGGTAGTGGGTAGGTAGGTGCAGGGTGTGGTTGTGTTGGGTGTAGGTAGTGGGTAGGTAGGTGCAGGGTGTGGTTGTGTTGGGTGTAGGTAGTGGGTAGGTAGGTGCAGGGTGTGGTTGTGTTGGGTGTAGGTAGTGGGTAGGTAGGTGCAGGGTGTGGTTGTGTTGGGTGTAGGTAGTGGGAAGGGAACACTGGTCCAGGGTGTGGTTGTGCTGAGTGTAGGTAGTGGGAAGGGAACACTGGTCCAGGGTGTGGTTGTGCTGAGTGTAGGTAGTGGGAAGGGAACACTGGTCCAGGGTGTGGTTGTGCTGAGTGTAGGTAGTGGGAAGGGAACACTGGTCCAGGGTGTGGTTGTGCTGAGTGTAGGTAGTGGGGAGGGAACACTGGTCCAGGGTGTGGTTGTGCTGAGTGTAGGTAGTGGGAAGGGAGCACTGGTCCAGGGTGTGATTGTGCTGAGTGTAGGTAGTGGGAAGGGAGCACTGGTCCAGGGTGTGATTGTGCTGAGTGTAGGTAGTGGGAAGGGAGCACTGGTCCAGGGTGTGGTTGTGCTGGTGTAGGAACGTTCTTAGACCTTATTAAGTCTATAGCTGTCTTGTATTTATCTAGCAGTTCTTATCTCCTGCCCTTCCTGATAGCGTCACCACCAGCAGTAAGGCAGACAATGGGCTTGTTCCCATTACCTGACATGATATTATCCAACCTGCTGACTATGTCACCCCCACCAGCTCCTGGGAAACACACGGTCTGTCTCACCTTTCTGTCTGTGTTACAGTAAGCACAGTGAGTCACCGACCACAAGGACATTCTTACATTTTTTTTTTAACAGAGGAGTTAGTGGTACCTTTATCCTCACTGACTGCTGAAGTACATTCGTTCTGGAGAACAGAGAAGTTATTTCCTACCTTCAAATCTTCTCTTTTAGTCTTCCTCACTTTGATGTTTCTCCCTTTACTGGAAACTTTTATCGTTAAGAACACCCAACAGCAGACCAAGACAGACAAAACTAAAACCACAAGCTTGACCAAAATCCCATCACAGATTCTACCATACTAAGTATCGTTAAAGAAAATAGTCAATTTATTAAAGTATTATTGTCAAAGTTCCCTGAGGACCCAGTGTTATAATTATTATAATCATGGGGAGCGCTAAACCCGTAGGATTATACAGTACATGTGGGATCGATGGAAGGTATTCAGGCTAAATTCAGGGAATCGGAGCACAGATCCAATTCCCTAGATCAAGAACCCCTCACCACCGTCAAGGAAACTCCTTTGAAGGATGAAGACCTTACAGGCACAAAGTTAATAACATAACCTAGGACCCACTGGTTGGAGGGCCTCCCTAGTGTCAGTTTTCTTAGTGCTACCAAACATTTGCTTCTAATTGTGCTTCCATTTCCCATATCAATTCCTTTCATTCTGTCGTACCCTACAGACTCTCTTATAATCTCTGATTCAAGAAAGCTTTTCTTTTGTCCTAACCAGTCGTGTCTCATAAGAACTTCACATTTTTCATTGCATAACCAACACAGGCTTAAAGCTTTACACGAATGAATATAATATATAATCCACACATAGCGGCACTTTCCAACTTACAATAAAAGTATCCTTGCCTTGAGGGCCAGCAGTCGTGTCAACGATCACAGCGAAGTCCTCAGCTCTATCTTGAAGTAGGCGCTGTAAGAGGCCTTCCACAGCCTCAGCTTGTTCGTCAGGAGTGCTGCTGGGCTGTACATCCTTCAGGTAGCGTTCCCATGGACGAGCCTCACCTGATGGGATCCCTGTAACAGAAAAAAGCGGCATTACCCTTTCAATTTAATTTAATTTATGAAGGATTCATTAGTGTTCAGTGTTTGACATCTTACAAAAAAGGGATTCTCAAGTTATCGGACAGAAGCCTCAAAATAAATAAAATATAATCTGATGACTGCAATATACTGTATATATATATATATATACATATATATATATATATATATATATTATATATATACATATATATATATACATATATATATATATATATAATATATATAGGGGCTTGGACTTCCAGCAGGCATGCGTGAGCGTATTTAATAGGAGTGAATGGAGACAAATGGTTTTTAATACTTGACGTGCTGTTGGAGTGTGAGCAAAGTAACATTTATGAAGGGGTTCAGGGAAACCGGCAGGCCGGACTTGAGTCCTGGAGATGGGAAGTACAGTGCCTGCACTCTGAAGGAGGGGTGTTAATGTTGCCCTTCTGGCAAGACAGTGATGGAGTGAATGATGGTGAAAGTTTTTCTTTTTCGGGCCACCCTGCCTTGGTGGGAATCGGCCAGTGTGATAATAAAATAATAATAATAAATATATATATATATATATATATATATATATGTCGTGCCGAATAGGCAGAACTTGCCAACTTGGCTTAAATAGCAACGCTCATCTTGCCATATAGGACAAGTGAAAATTTGTGTATGCAATAATTTCGCCAAAATTATTCTGAACCTAACGAAAAAAATGTATTTCACTGTGTTTGTTTAGTATTAAATTACTATAAACAAATCTAAAATATATTTAGTAGGATAAGGCTAAAATAAATTGCGTTTGTTATAGTAAGGTTAGGTAAGTTTTCTAAGATTCTTCTGGAACAAAATTAAAATTTTTTACATTAACATTAATGAAAAAAAATATATCTTTAAACGTATAACAGAAAATTTTAGATAGGACTTAATTTCAAATGGCTTCTTGCTAATTGACCAGTTTTACATATTCGGCACGACATATATATATATATATATATATATATATATATATATATATATATATATATATATATATATATATATATATATATATATATATATATATATATATATATATGCTTAAATGTGCGAGGATGTAGTGCGGATGACAAGAAACAGATGATTGCTGATGTTATGAATGAAAAGAAGTTGGATGTCCTGGCCCTAAGTGAAACAAAGCTGAAGGGGGTAGGGGAGTTTCAGTGGGGGGAAATAAATGGGATTAAATCTGGAGTATCTGAGAGAGTTAGAGCAAAGGAAGGGGTAGCAGTAATGTTAAATGATCAGTTATGGAAGGAGAAAAGAGAATATGAATGTGTAAATGCAAGAATTATGTGGATTAAAGTAAAGGTTGGATGCGAGAAGTGGGTCATAATAAGCGTGTATGCACCTGGAGAAGAGAGGAATGCAGAGGAGAGAGAGAGAGATTTTGGGAGATGTTAAGTGAATGTATAGGAGCCTTTGAACCAAGTGAGAGAGTAATTGTGGTAGGGAACATGAATGCTAAAGTAGGAGAAACTTTTAGAGAGGGTGTGGTAGGTAAGTTTGGGGTACCAGGTGTAAATGATAATGGGAGCCCTTTGATTGAACTTTGTATAGAAAGGGGTTTAGTTATAGGTAATACATATTTTAAGAAAAAGAGGATAAATAAGTATACAAGATATGATGTAGGGGGAATGACAGTAGTTTGTTGGATTATGTATTGGTAGATAAAAGACTGTTGAGTAGACTTCAGGATGTACATGTTTATAGAGGGGCCACAGATATATCAGATCACTTTCTAGTTGTAGCTACACTGAGAGTAAAAGGTAGATGGGATACAAGGAGAATAGAAGCATCAGGGAAGAGAGAGGTGAAGGTTTATAAACTAAAAGAGGAGGCAGTTAGGGTAAGATATAAACAGCTATTGGAGGATAGATGGGCTAATGAGAACATAGGCAATGGGGTCGAAGAGGTATGGGGTAGGTTTAAAAATGTAGTGTTAGAGTGTTCAGCAGAAGTTTGTGGTTACAGGAAAGTGGGTGTGGGAGGGAAGAGGAGTGATTGGTGGAATGATGATGTAAAGAGAGTAGTAAGGGAGAAAAAGTTAGCATATGAGAAGTTTTTACAAAGTAGAAGTGATGCAAGGAGGGAAGAGTATATGGAGAAAAAGAGAGAGGTTAAGAGAGTGGTGAAGCAATGTAAAAAGAGAGCAAATGAGAGAGTGGGTGAGATGTTATCAACAAATTTTGTTGAAAATAAGAAAAAGTTTTGGAGTGAGATTAACAAGTTAAGAAAGCCTAGAGAACAAATGGATTTGTCAGTTAAAAATAGGAGAGGAGAGTTATTAAATGGAGAGTTAGAGGTATTGGGAAGATGGAGGGAATATTTTGAGGAATTGTTAAATGTTGATGAAGATAGGGAAGCTGTGATTTTGTGTATAGGACAAGGAGGAATAACATCTTGTAGGAGTGAGGAAGAGCCAGTTGTGAGTGTGGGGGAAGTTCGTGAGGCAGTAGGTAAAATGAAAGGGGGTAAGGCAGCCGGGATTGATGGGATCAAGATAGAAATGTTAAAAGCAGGTGGGGATATAGTTTTGGAGTGGTTGGTGCAATTATTTAATAAATGTACGGAAGAGGGTAAGGTACCTAGGGATTGGCAGAGAGCATGCATAGTTCCTTTGTATAAAGGCAAAGGGGATAAAAGAGAGTGCAAAAATTATAGGGGGATAAGTCTGCTGAGTATACCTGGTAAAGTGTATGGTAGAGTTATTATTGAAAGAATTAAGAGTAAGACGGAGAATAGGATAGCAGATGAACAAGGAGGCTTTAGGAAAGGTAGGGGGTGTGTGGACCAGGTGTTTGCAGTGAAACATATAAGTGAACAGTATTTAGATAAGGCTAAAGAGGTCTTTGTGGCATTTATGGATTTGGAAAAGGCGTATGACAGGGTGGATAGGGGGGCAATGTGGCAGATGTTGCAAGTGTATGGTGTAGGAGGTAGGTTACTGAAAGCAGTGAGGAGTTTTTACGAGGATAGTGAGGCTCAAGTTAGAGTATGTAGGAAAGAGGGAAATTATTTCCCAGTAAAAGTAGGCCTTAGACAAGGATGTGTGATGTCACCGTGGTTGTTTAATATATTTATAGATGGGGTTGTAAGAGAAGTAAATGCGAGGGTCTTGGCAAGAGGCGTGGAGTTAAAAGATAAAGAATCACACACAAAGTGGGAGTTGTCACAGCTGCTCTTTGCTGATGACACTGTGCTCTTGGGAGATTCTGAAGAGAAGTTGCAGAGATTGGTGGATGAATTTGGTAGGGTGTGCAAAAGAAGAAAATTAAAGGTGAATACAGGAAAGAGTAAGGTTATGAGGATAACAAAAAGATTAGGTGATGAAAGATTGGATATCAGATTGGAGGGAGAGAGTATGGAGGAGGTGAATGTATTCAGATATTTGGGAGTGGACGTGTCAGCAGATGGGTCTATGAAAGATGAGGTGAATCATAGAACTGATGAGGGAAAAAGAGTGAGTGGTGCACTTAGGAGTCTGTGGAGACAAAGAACTTTGTCCTTGGAGGCAAAGAGGGGAATGTATGAGAGTATAGTTTTACCAACGCTCTTATATGGGTGTGAAGCATGGGTGATGAATGTTGCAGCGAGGAGTAGGCTGGAGGCAGTGGAGATGTCATGTCTGAGGGCAATGTGTGGTGTGAATATAATGCAGAGAATTCGTAGTTTGGAAGTTAGGAGGAGGTGCGGGATTACCAAAACTGTTGTCCAGAGGGCTGAGGAAGGGTTGTTGAGGTGGTTCGGACATGTAGAGAGAATGGAGCGAAACAGAATGACTTCAAGAGTGTATCAGTCTGTAGTGGAATGAAGGCGGGGTAGGGGTAGGCCTAGGAAAGGTTGGAGAGAGGGGGTAAAGGAGGTTTTGTGTGCGAGGGGCTTGGACTTCCAGCAGGCATGCGTGAGCGTGTTTGATAGGAGTGAATGGAGACAAATGGTTTTTAATACTTGACTTGCTGTTGGAGTGTGAGCAAAGTAACATTTATGAAGGGGTTCAGGGAAACCGGCAGGCCGGACTTGAGTCCTGGAGATGGGAAGTACAGTGCCTGCACTCTGAAGAAGGGGTGTTAATGTTGCAGTTTAAAAACTGTAGTGTAAAGCACCCTTCTGGCAAGACAGTGATGGAGTGAATGATGGTGAAAGTTTTTCTTTTTCGGGCCACCCTGCCTTGGTGGGAATCGGCCAGTGTGATAATAAATAAAAAAATAAAAAAATATATATATGAAAGGAATTCGCGAGAGCAGGCGAAATATACACAAACACTGATCTCTGGCTGAAGGAGACTCGAACCTACGAACCTTAACACAAGGTATGCAGTGCTTTACTAATCTACCCACACTGGACAATACCTTGACGTGTAGCTTGCGCTACACGTTTGATCCAAGGCAGCCAGCTTTAAGGGAGAAGGCTTACAGCTTTTCATCTCATCCCCTGCATGTATCAGCCTTATATATATATATATATATATATATATATATATATATATATATATATATATATATATATATATATATATATATATATATATATATATACATACTGAAGCGTACAGGAGAAAAAGTAAGCTTTGTAAAATGCATTAAAAACGTAGGAGATTGTGCTACCACTTGAGTTACTAAAATACGCAGATCATTATTATCACATTTAGGTTACGTAATGTCAGTTTTATAATAACGTATTTATTTTCGTTGACATCAAGACGGGAATATTAACCAATATGGCATCAGCTTATTACTGTCTCATGCCAGTGACTCCTCAGTGTTGTTGTCGTAGCAGTGTGTGAGCCACCGTCTCTCAGCTACCTCTCGTAGCGTCCCTCAGTGTTGTTGTAGCAGTGTGTCAGCCACCGTCTCTCAGCTACCTCTCGTAGCGTCCCTCAGTGTTGTTGTCGTAGCAGTGTGTCAGCCACCGTCTCTCAGCTACCTCTCGTAGCGTCCCTCAGTGTTGTTGTCGTAGCAGTGTGTCAGCCACCGTCTCTCAACTACCTCTCGTAGCGTCCCTCAGTGTTGTTGTCGTAGCAGTGTGTCAGCTACTGTCTCTCAGCTACCACTCGTAGCGTCCCTCAGTGTTGTTGTCGTAGCAGTGTGTCAGCCACCGTCTCTCAGCTATCACTCGTAGCGTCCCTCAGTGTTGTTCTCGTAGCAGTGTGTCAGCCACCGTCTCTCAGCTACCACTCGTAGCGTCCCTCAGTGTTGTTGTCGTAGCAGTGTGTCAGCCACAGTCTCTCAGCTACCTCTCGTAGCGTCCCTCAGTGTTGTTGTCGTAGCAGTGCGTGAGCCACGTCTCTCAGCTACCTCTCGTAGCGTCCCTCAGTGTTGTTTTCGTAGCAGTGTGTCAGCCACCGTCTCTCAGCTACCTCTCGTAGCGTCCCTCAGTGTTGTTGTCGTAACAATGTGTCAACCACCGTCTCTCAGCCACCTCTCGTAGCGTCCCTCAGTGCTGTTGTTCTCAGTAGTAGTTCCAGTTCCTAGTAACCAGTTACCAGTAACCAGTGTACCAGTAGATGACTCACTACCATCCGTCTCTGCGTGAATCACTGACTGTATTCATATTGCTGCTGACCATAGCAGGATTTCAAACACCACCTCACCCAAGACACTGGTGGGTCAGTTAGTCATAGTTAGGCAGCAGAGAGAGACAGGACGGCTGTTGGTGCTTCACACACATTCCGTTATATTATACGTACTACCAGCCTACGTGAGTATTTTTACCCTATCCACGTTTTCGAAACCCACATGACAAATGGTGACAGCGGTGTGGGAGCGTGGATTTAAGGGTATTTCAAGACGTTAGAAGACTGTTTGTGAGTAGCCGGCAGGTCAAAGGTGAACCGTCCGCCACCTCCAGCTAGCAGCTTACCCTCAGCACACCACCCTGTGTACTCCAGCCTGCAAGCCTGTTGCAGCCGTTTTTCAAGCTTCCTGGCTTAGTTCGTGTGCTAATTGCTTCAATCTCCGAGGGGTTGACCTGGATTTTGCAATTAAGCCAGTCAGTAAGCCAGACTGTGTAAGTGAACACTAGTCAGCCTACCTCAGCCTACCATCCAGCCTGTCTCTTGTGATCCACCTGCTCCTTCATGCTGTGTGCATCGTTACACGTCTTCCAGTCAGCCATTCTCGTGGGTTAAGCCAGTCAGCCAACCCAGCTTCTAACCCAGCTGAAAGAGAGAAGTAAGCCACGCAAGTTCCTCTGAAGTATTGTCTCATATATCGCCATTTGGATGATGCTAAGAGTGGTCTTCACCATCCCTGTGGCATAGAGTGGCTTATCAAGCCACCTTCATGGGTAGTGGGTGGAGTGCACACCAGAGCGCCAGCGAGAGTCACGCTCCCTTCACCCACCCGCCACACACTCTTCACTCACCTACCTGTGGCTGTTTCCACCCTTGTACTGGGTCCTAATACTGTTTTGGCTCACATAATTGGTCAAGAGATTGTAGCTGAGCGCCAACGATAAAGCCAGTTATGTGAGTTCACCTAGAAAGCGCATTTCTTCACGATGACAGTGTGAGTGTAGGAGGCGTAGGAGGCGCATCACCCGCATAGGACAACCTTCCCTTGATCACTAGTCATCCCATCTACTACTCCAGACTCCAGTGATAATTTTCTGTTTAGAGACATTTTTTCTTGCATTTAAAGACATTTGCATGTGTGAGACATTTACAGTGAATTTCTTGTGTACTCTAAGTCTTGTGTTTTCAGTGTAGACTCAGTGTTTCTTTGACTCATTATTTTTACAATATTTTTTCAGTGTTATCGCTCATCTTATATTTTTTTTTATCTGTGTTTTTTTATGCTACTCTCTGTCTGTAGTAAGTATTATTGTGTAGTGTACCAGTCACTCCGTGTGAAGTGATTCATTTTTTTTTTATCTTGTGTTCTTTCAGCATTGTATTCTCCAGTATTTGTCATTGTAGTTCATGCAGTGATATTCACCCCAGTATACCAAATTATCCATTTATTTCTATGTGTACCTTTTTTTCGTATGTCAGCAGTGTCTCATTCCCTGATTTTTTTGCAGACTTGTGTACCATTATTTTTGCCAGCAATTTTTGTCGTATCAGTCACAGCAAGATTTTGTTGTAAGAATATACTAAAATAATGAATACGTGAATAAGTGTTGTGTGCCCCGCCACTTGTAAGTGTTACACTTCCTGTTTGTTTCTTGTTTTATTTTATTCATATTTTTCATATTTCTTTGAACAAATTCACTCTTAGTGTAATTTCAATTTCTTTTAACGTAAAGTGTTTTCTTTACTCTGTTTGAGTAAATTGTTTTGTCTAATTTACAATTAAGAGTTAAAGTGTTCAATCAGTTTTTCTTCATATTTTTATTTTTATTATTTAACCTGCGTTTTCCCAGTGTAACTTTATTACTGCAGTGATTATTTCTACACCTTTTGTTGAACTTGCTCTGCAGTGAATTATTTTCTTTTATTGATATTTTTATGCATTATTTTTCTCAGTTCATTATTGTTTGAGTCTTGTTTTTCATTTTATTATTTTTTCCTCATGTTGTCTTTGCATTATATTTTAATTTTGTTTATGCATTCTTAGAAAATATTTAAATTTCCCAGTTATACTTTTTACATTGATTTAAAATTTTATTCGTTAATTCCTTTATTAGCAAGAGTAAAGACAGCTCATTTTGCATTTAATTCAGTCTCCAGTAATATTTTTACTTGTAAATTTCAATGTAATTTTTATCTTGGCCAACAGTCCTTTACATTGATTTGTCCTTCCTCTTGCAGTGTATCTTAGACTTTTTTTTTATTACTTCTGCAGAATTAGTTGCATCTCTTTTATTTCAATTTTAGCATTTTGTATCATTTTTATTGTTCATTATTTTTGCCTTATTTGTTCTTGTGCAACTTCTTTGCCATTATGTCTCACATACCGTTAAGTGATACTTTAGTGAATGTCGACACTCAGACCTCTCAGGCTACTGCTGCTCCTGTCATCAGTCCTCACAGTTCCTTATGGACTGACAGACCGACCCAGACACTGAGACACTACAGTTTTACTCGTGATTCCCTTGATGCGTTACCTTTATTCAATGGCCATGTACATAGTCTTGAAGCATGGTTTACTGCCATTCGTTCTCGTGTTAATGCTCTAGTTGAAGGTCCTCCTTCAGAGGAAAGTCTTATCAGACTTGCGAAAGAAGCTCTTCATCTATCCCCTGCTGCTGTTCACGTTGTTGATCTCCTTGATATGCGAGACTTCAGGAATCTTACTAAGTGGTCACAATATGAGGAACTGATTCGTTCTTTCCTTGTACCAGTAAAAACAGCTGATCCATATGTCGTTCTTAGGGAACTAGTGAATGCTACACCCATGACTAATGAATCGTTGAGTGCCTTTGCTGTTAGATTAGACAAACTTTTATCATTTATCAATGCTGTCCAGTCCTCAGCTTTTGTCCCTGACGAGGATAAACCATTCACAGCACCGTTTGCTAAAATAGCAGCTTTTGGAGCAATCAGAGAACTAATGCCGCCTGCTTCCGTGTGTGCTTATGAGGCTAATCCTCCTACTGTGACGATGGAACCACTTACAGCCCTAAATCATGTACGTTCCTTGTGCCCCCAGGGTACTTTCCCATGTATCAAAAGTAATTTCACACCTATGCCTCAATCTGCACCACCTCTTGTTTGCGCCACAGCGACAAATCGTGGTCGTCAACCATCTCAGCGATCACCAAGGACCAGTGTACAGAGTCATTATAAACCTCATAGTATTCATAGTACATTCAGTAACCATAGTCAGCGGACTTGTTACAATTGTGGTTTCCGTGGCCATATTGCAATTAATTGTCCTGATATTTACCCTAAGAGGCGTCGTGCTGATGATGAGTACCAGTCAGATCTTCCGTACTGTACTTATCATAGAATACATGGACATGACACATCTGAGTGCAATGCTCTCTACAACCTTCAGTACTCTAGGTCTTTCCGTAGCCGTTCCAACCACAGAACCCGTAGAGGAAACAGACATCGTGGTTCTCAAAATAACCAGAACCAGGCTCATTCTTCCAATTCGGGGGAATTCGAGCGCCCCAGTCAAACCATCCCATGGTGACAGTAGGTGATAATGAGTACACCATCCCCATTCACAATTCCTTTGAAGCCTTAAGCAGTCTCGAGAATGACAATCCTGCTGATGATGTTGCTTCACATGCCTCTGACGTAGATGATTTTGGGGATGAAGTGGAACAAATCTTTGCTGATGACAGTCCACCTTTTTGTTTGCACATAACTTCCAATGCAACCATAGGCCCTATAGTGCAAGCATCTGTTCATCATGCGCCCGTTCATTTGTTCATGGACTCTGGTGCGCAAGTCAATATTATCAGGTCTAGTTTGTTTAGGGATAAGCAGTTACGACATGTCCTTCTCGTAGAACCGACTCATGTGTCCTCCCTTAGCTGGTTCTCACCTGCGTGTCCGAGGTCGGACTTCCCTCACCTTTTCTATCCAAGGTAGAGACTTCATTGCTTCCTTCCTCGTTGTTGACCAGATTACTTTCCCTGGTGACCTTCTACTGGGCTTTGCTTCCATGCGAGACTTACGCATTGTCCTCGACCCTTATCGATGGCATGCCCAAATTGATGACTTGATCGTACCATTTTGGGGTTACCAGCTTGGATCCGAGATCTGCCATACTGCCGCAGAGTACGACATTCGAATTAAGTCCTTACAGGCCAGTGCATTTTCCAGTAGCGTACCCAAGCGGTCAGGCACTGATGATCCTGTCACTCCTGTCTGTGTTCCTGCAACTTCAGACTTGCAAGATAGTGTCCAGTTACCTCAAGTGTCCGAGGACACTCTGACTACCTTGAGTGCTGAGCCTATCCCTGCAATGTCTGCTAGTTCAAGTAGTAGTTTCTCCACGGGGGACGCCTTGTCAGAAAACAGTTACTTGCAACTAGTAATGCCATCTCTTGTTGATGTCACATGCCGTCTGCAGAAAGACGTTTCTGTCGCAGCTAGTGCCCTCACTAGAGTGTCTGTTGTTGTTCCTAGTGTTCCAGATGGTGATAACGTCCTAGTTGACAGTGATTCCTGCAAAGTAAAAGGTCTATTTGTTGAACCATCCTTACATGTTGTAAGAGATAGTAAGATCCATTTCTTCCTAGCTAACACTTCTGGTCACAGTGTTCGTCTCAGAGCAAATACCAATCTTGTTGACCTTGTTCACTATCCTTACCCTGTTCAGGTAGAGGATGAGTTGTCACCTGACCAGTGGATCGGTGCTATTTCTACCGGGGAGACCTCATCCACTTCACTGGATCAATCTGTTCCACCAGTTGAGGAGAAAGACTTAGCTCCCACTGACTTCCCAGATGAAGTCAAGTGTTTGTTGACTCTGTTAAACAAACGTCGTAAAGCCATTGCCTTACCAGGTGAGAAGATGGTTATTACGACCTTATTGTCCCATCGTATTCCACTTGAACCTGGTACTAGACCTATCTACATACCTGCGTACAGAATGCCTCATTCACAAGTTGCTGTCGCAGAAGAATTGATCAATCAAATGCTTGATGATGGAGTTATTGCACCTAGTAATTCACCTTGGAATGCGCCCTTGATCCTAGTACCTAAGAAGGATGGTACTTGGCGCCCAGTGATTGACTTTAGGAAGTTAAATGCGAAAACTATTCCAGATCGCTTTCCACTCCCTGTACTGGGTGATCTTTTACGTAACATCGGAGATAACAAAGTCTTTTCAACCCTGGATTTGTTACAAGGGTTTTGGCAAGTCCCTCTTCACGAGGACAGCCAAGAGCTAACTGCCTTCTCCACTCCTACAGGTCATTATCACTTCCTCCGTATGGCGTTTGGATTACGATCTTCCCCTATTACATTCTCAAGGCTCATGACTAATATCTTTAGAGGTCTCATAGGTAATGCACTTATGGTGTACTTAGATGACGTAATCGTCATGTCTAAAGACGTGGATACACACTTGAAAAGACTTGATGTAGTACTTGGTAAGCTTGAAGAAGCCAATTTAAAGATCAGACTGTCTAAATGTCAATTTTTCAGATCAGAAGTTAAGTTTCTTGGTCACGTAGTCACTCCTAGAGGGGTTACGACTGACCAAAGTAAAGTAACTGCAGTACTAAATTTTCCAACTCCCAAAACTGCTGATGCTGTAAGATCCTTTGTGGGCTTAGCAGGTTTTTATAGATCTTTCATTGCCAATTTTTCTTCCATAGCTGCTCCTCTAACTGAGTTGCTTAAGAAAGATGCTCCTTTTGTTTGGACCTTCCGTCAAGAAAGAGCATTCCAAACTCTAAAAGAAAAGCTAACATCTGCTCCAATTTTGAAATTTCCAGATTTTTCTAAGCCCTTCTATCGGACAACTGATGTTAGTTCAATTGGCATAGGTGCCGTACTAGCTCAGAAGACCGATGGCAAGTACAACGCAGTTGCATTTGCTAGCCGAGTCCTTACGAAGGCTGAACATAATTATACAGTAACTGAGCAAGAAGCTTTAGAAATAGTATGGTCTTTAAAGCAGTTCCGAGACATTATTTATCAGTACTCTGTTCATGTCTTGACAGACCATGCTCCACTGATACCTTTATTCCAGAACAAACAACCTACTGGAAGGTTAGCCAGATGGACCTTGACTATCCAAGAGTTCAATCCCACCTTTGAACACTTACCTGGCAAGTCAAATGTAGTCGCCGATGCCTTATCGCGACATGTTAGTATAGTAACTGCAGACCCTCCATTTAGTGCTGAGGATGTAAAGAATGCTCAACGAACAGATCCCATGTGGTCTGGTGTGATTCGATTCCTGCTCCAGGAAGATCTTATTCTGACTGTGAAGCCACCAGCACCCATCAGTGACTTTGTCATGAACCAAGAATTACTGTATCGAACAGCTGAGTTGGGTACTCCTAGCAGAAGAGTTTACCAGTTAGCAATTCCACAGTCACTAGTGAATGTAGCCTTACAGCTAGTTCACGATGTACCAGGTGTTGCGCACCCTGGTATGGATCGTTCAGTAAAACAAGCCAGATTGAAATACTTTTGGCCTCGTATGGCAACTGATATTTCTGAGTATGTTAAGAAATGTAGTGTCTGCATGCAACATAAAGGTAATGCTAATGGTCCTAATCCAATCCAAGTGTATCCAACCACTAGCGAACCATGGGAAAGAGTTGTGCTAGATTTGTTAACTAATTTCCAATGTTCCCTCCAGGGCAACAAACATCTATGTGCTATGGTAGACCATTTCACCAGATATTGTGAGTTAGTTCCTATTGCAGATAAGACTGCCGAGACAGTAGCTAAAGCGTTTAAAGAACGCATTATTTGCAGGCATACCACCCCTAAGTCCCTAGTAACAGATAATGGAGGTGAATTCTGTAATGAGATTCTTGAAAATTTGTGTTCCTTGTACAAGATCTCTAAATCCACCATTGTTCCTCATCATCCTGCCAGCAATGGGTTAGCGGAACGAACCAATAAGAAAGTACTTGATGTCTTGAGAGCCACTATCAATCCCAACAGTGAAACTTGGGATGAAGTTATACCTGATGTGCAGTGTGCTATAAATTCTGTTTACAATGTTTCTATAGGTGACACTCCACATTATGCATTGTACGGTGTAGATAAACGTTTGCCTTATGAGTTGTTATATTCTAATCCGAAACCAAATTACAACCCTGATGATTTCATAGCAACTCGTACCAGCTTAGCTCAAAGTGTTTTTAGAAGAATCCGTGAAACACTTCATAAATCAACAGCAGAATTTACAAGAGTCGCAAACACTCGAGCAAAGCCATCCAAAATCAAAGCAGGTTCGAGAGTTATGCTGACTAATTTTAACAAAACATCTGCAATGCCAAAGCTTGATCAAAAGATTGTTGGTCCTTATCGAGTAGCTGAACATATCACTGGTAATAAGTATAAGGTTAGATAAATTAGTACTGGTCAGTATAAAGAATCGCATTTAGATCATATGAAGTTAGTATGTGATGACAATGACGTTCCAACCCAGACTAATGTGACAGACTCTGAAAATCCTCCTGATCCTGTACTCTCTTCCTCTGATACTCAGTCAGACGATCAACCTGAATGTCGTTATTCCCTAAGTACACGACAGGTATTGAGAAATCCTCAAGTATCATTTGTAACTACCAATTCAGATTTGCCTCAAATACAGCATGAGTTAGCCAGTGCAACAGAGTTTGATCCTCCCAGAGATGACACCCATTCTGCATATGTCAATCTCACCCTAGCAGAGTTGGGGTTAAATGTAAATAACCTGTATAGATGAATAATTACAGTATCAACTTATCAGTATTCAAGAATTTTTTTTTGTGTTCACGTTCTCTCCGAATTCTGAGAGTTAACAGTCTAGATTTGAGTGCACCGAATCTGCCTTTCTGTTAAACACTTCTTTCTTTGTATATATTCCTTCCTCAGAATCCGTAGATCACATGAATACAGATCGATCGATCAAATTTTTTTTTTATCACTTCTATTGTGTAATCCCAATGTTGAGTTTCATTCGATGAGTTGTGCTATATTATACCTTGTATTGCATTACAGTTTCAGTTACGTAAGCTTCCATTCCAATATTCTACTTATGTATGTTATGTTCAATTGTTGTGTACTTTGACATTGTATAGAATCAGCCCAAGCCGTATACCTACCATCTCTAGTTGTATTAGTTGTATGTCGGGACGACATACGTTAGCGTCGCCGAGCTCTCAGTAGTAGTACCAGTTCCTAGTAACCAGTTACCAGTAACCAGTGTACCAGTAGATGACTCACTACCAACCGTCTCTGCGTGAATCACTGACTGTATTCATATTGCTGCTGACCATAGCAGGATTTCAAACACCACCTCACCCAAGACACTGGTGGGTGAGTTAGTCATAGTTAGGCAGCAGAGAGAGACAGGATGCCTGTTGGCGCTTCACACACATTCCATTATATTATACGTACTACCAGCCTACGTGAGTATTTTTACCCTATCCAAGTTTTCGAAACCCACATGACATTGTCGTAGCAGTGTGTCAACAACCGTCTCTCAGCCACCTCTCTTAGCGTCCCTCCGTGATGTTGTTGTAGCAGTGTGTCAGCTACCGTCTCTCAGCTACCACTCGTAGCGTCCCTCAGTGTTGTTGTCGTAGCAGTGTGTAAGCCACCGTCTCTCAGCTACCTCTCGTAGCGTCCCTCATTGTTGTTGTCGTAGCAGTGTGTCAGCCACCGTCTCTCAGCCACCTCTCGTAGCGTCCCTCAGTGTTGTTGTCGTAGCAGTGTGTCAGCCACCGTCTCTCAGCCACCTCTCGTAGCGTCCCTCAGTGTTGTTGTCGTAGCAGTGTGTCAGCCACCGTCTCTCAGCTAGCTCTCGTAGCGTCCCTCAGTGCTGTTGTCGTAGCAGTGTGTCAGCACCGTCTCTCAGCTACCTCTCGTAGCGTCCCTCAGTGCTGTTTTCGTAGCAGTGTGTCAGCCACCGTCTCTCAGCTACCTCTCGTAGCTTCCCTCAGTGTTGTTGTCGTAGCAGTGTGTCAGCCACCGTCTCTCAGCTACCTCTCGTAGCGTCCCTCTGTGTTGTTGTCATAGCAGTGTGTCAACCACCGTCTCTCAGCCACCTCTCGTAGCGTCCCTCAGTGTTGTCGTCGTAGCA
Source organism: Cherax quadricarinatus (assembly GCF_038502225.1). Classification (NCBI taxonomy): domain Eukaryota; kingdom Metazoa; phylum Arthropoda; class Malacostraca; order Decapoda; family Parastacidae; genus Cherax; species Cherax quadricarinatus. The sequence goes on from NC_091324.1 coordinate 33,399,008, forward strand.
GTGTGTCAACCACCGTCTCTCAGCTACCTCTCGTAGCGTCCCTCAGTGATGTTGTCGTAGCAGTGTGTCAACCACCGTCTCTCAGCCACCTTTCGTAGCGTCCCTCAGTGTTGTTGTCGTAGCAGTGTGTCAGCCACCGTCTCTCAGCCACCTCTCGTAGCGTCCCTCAGTGTTGTTGTCGTAGCAGTGTGTCAACCACCGTCTCTCAGCCACCTCTCGCAGCGTCCCTCAGTGTTGTTGTCGTAGCAGTGTGTCAGCCACCGTCTCTCAGCTACCTCTCGAAGCGTCCCTCAGTGCTGTTGTCGTAGCAGTGTGTCAGCCACCGTCTCTCAGCTACCTCTCGTAGCGTCCCTCAGTGCTGTTGTCGTAGCAGTGTGTCAGCCACCGTCTCTCAGCTACCTCTCGTAGCTTCCCTCAGTGTTGTTGTCGTAGCAGTGTGTCAGCCACCGTCTCTCAGCTACCTCTCGTAGCGTCCCTCTGTGTTGTTGTCGTAGCAGTGTGTCAACCACCGTCTCTCAGCCACCTCTCGTAGCGTCCCTCAGTGTTGTCGTCGTAGCAGTGTGTCAACCACCGTCTCTCAGCTACCTCTCGTAGCGTCCCTCAGTGATGTTGTCGTAGCAGTGTGTCAACCACCGTCTCTCAGCCACCTTTCGTAGCGTCCCTCAGTGTTGTTGTCGTAGCAGTGTGTCAGCCACCGTCTCTCAGCCACCTCTCGTAGCGTCCCTCAGTGTTGTTGTCGTAGCAGTGTGTCAACCACCGTCTCTCAGCCACCTCTCGCAGCGTCCCTCAGTGTTGTTGTCGTAGCAGTGTGTCAGCCACCGTCTCTCAGCTACCTCTCGAAGCGTCCCTCAGTGCTGTTGTCGTAGCAGTGTGTCAGCCACCGTCTCTCAGCTACCTCTCGTAGCGTCCCTCAGTGCTGTTGTCGTAGCAGTGTGTCCGCCACCGTCTCTCAGCTACCTCTCGTAGCTTCCCTCAGTGTTGTTGTCGTAGCAGTGTGTCAGCCACCGTCTCTCAGCTACCTCTCGTAGCGTCCCTCTGTGTTGTTGTCGTAGCAGTGTGTCAACCACCGTCTCTCAGCCACCTCTCGTAGCGTCCCTCAGTGTTGTCGTCGTAGCAGTGTGTCAACCACCGTCTCTCAGCTACCTCTCGTAGCGTCCCTCAGTGCTGTTGTCGTAGCAGTGTGTCAACCACCATCTCTCAGCCACCTCTCGTAGCGTCCCTCAGTGTTGTTGTCGTAGCAGTGTGTCAACCACCGTCTCTCAGCCACCTCTCGTAGCGTCCCTCAGTGCTGTTGTCGTAGCAGTGTGTCAGCCACCGTCTCTCAGCTACCTCTCGTAGCGTCCCTCAGTGCTGTTGTCGTAGCAGTGTGTCAGCCACCGTCTCTCAGCTACCTCTCGTAGCTTCCCTCAGTGTTGTTGTCGTAGCAGTGTGTCAGCCACCGTCTCTCAGCTACCTCTCGTAGCGTCCCTCTGTGTTGTTGTCGTAGCAGTGTGTCAACCACCGTCTCTCAGCCACCTCTCGTAGCGTCCCTCAGTGCTGTTGTCGTAGCAGTGTGTCAGCCACCGTCTCTCAGCTACCTCTCGTAGCTTCCCTCAGTGTTGTTGTCGTAGCAGTGTGTCAGCCACCGTCTCTCAGCTACCTCTCGTAGCGTCCCTCTGTGTTGTTGTCGTAGCAGTGTGTCAACCACCGTCTCTCAGCCACCTCTCTTAGCGTCCCTCAGTGTTGTCGTCGTAGCAGTGTGTCAACCACCGTCTCTCAGCTACCTCTCGTAGCGTCCCTCAGTGCTGTTGTCGTAGCAGTGTGTCAACCACCATCTCTCAGCCACCTCTCGTAGCGTCCCTCAGTGTTGTTGTCGTAGCAGTGTGTCAACCACCGTCTCTCAGCCACCTCTCGTAGCGTCCCTCAGTGCTGTTGTCGTAGCAGTGTGTCAGCCACCGTCTCTCAGCTACCTCTCGTAGCGTCCCTCAGTGCTGTTGTCGTAGCAGTGTGTCAGCCACCGTCTCTCAGCTACCTCTCGTAGCGTCCCTCAGTGCTGTTGTCGTAGCAGTGTGTCAGCCACCGTCTCTCAGCTACCTCTCGTAGCTTCCCTCAGTGTTGTTGTCGTAGCAGTGTGTCAGCCACCGTCTCTCAGCTACCTCTCGTAGCGTCCCTCAGTGTTGTTGTCGTAGCAGTGTGTCAACCACCGTCTCTCCTCTACCTCTCGTAGCGTCCCTCAGTGTTCTTGTCGTAGCAGTTTGTCAGCCACCGTCTCTCAGCTACCTCTCGTAGCGTCCCTCTGTGTTGTTGTCGTAGCAGTGTGTCAACCACCGTCTCTCAGCCACCTCTCGTAGCGTCCCTCAGTGTTGTCGTCGTAGCAGTGTGTCAACCACCGTCTCTCAGCTACCTCTCGTAGCGTCCCTCAGTGCTGTTGTCGTAGCAGTGTGTCAACCACCATCTCTCAGCCACCTCTCGTAGCGTCCCTCAGTGTTGTTGTAGCAGTGTGTCAACCACCGTCTCTCAGCCACCTCTCGTAGCGTCCCTCAGTGCTGTTGTCGTAGCAGTGTGTCAGCCACCGTCTCTCAGCTACCTCTCGTAGCGTCCCTCAGTGCTGTTGTCGTAGCAGTGTGTCAGCCACCGTCTCTCAGCTACCTCTCGTAGCGTCCCTCAGTGCTGTTGTCGTAGCAGTGTGTCAGCCACCGTCTCTCAGCTACCTCTCGTAGCTTCCCTCAGTGTTGTTGTCGTAGCAGTGTGTCAGCCACCGTCTCTCAGCCACCTCTCGTAGCGTCCCTCAGTGCTGTTGTCGTAGCAGTGTGTCAGCCACCGTCTCTCAGCTACCTCTCGTAGCTTCCCTCAGTGTTGTTGTCGTAGCAGTGTGTCAGCCACCGTCTCTCAGCTACCTCTCGTAGCGTCTCTCAGTGTTGTTGTCGTAGCAGTGTGTGAACCACCGTCTCTCCTCTACCTTTCGTAGCGTCCCTCAGTGTTGTTGTCGTAGCAGTGTGTCAGCCACCGTCTCTCAGCCACCTCTCGTAGCGTCCCTCATTGTTGTTGTCGTAGCAGTGTTTCAGCCACCGTCTCTCAGCTACCTCTCGTAGCGTCCCTCATTGTTGTTGTCGTAGCAGTGTGTCAGCCACCGTCTCTCAGCTACCTCTCGTAGCGTCCCTCATTGTTGTTGTCGTAGCAGTGTGTCAGCCACCGTCTCTCAGCCACCTCTCGTAGCGTCCCTCATTGTTGTTGTCGTAGCAGTGTTTCAGCCACCGTCTCTCAGCTACCTCTCGTAGCGTCCCTCATTGTTGTTGTCGTAGCAGTGTGTCAGCCACCGTCTCTCAGCTACCTCTCGTAGCGTCCCTCATTGTTGTTGTCGTAGCAGTGTGTCAGCCACCGTCTCTCAGCTACCTCTCGTAGCGTCCCTCATTGTTGTTGTCGTAGCAGTGTGTCAGCCACCGTCTCTCAGCTACCTCTCGTAGCGTCCCTCATTGTTGTTTTCGTAGCAGTGTGTCAGCCACCGTCTCTCAGCCACCTCTCGTAGCGTCCCTCAGTGTTGTTGTCGTAGCAGTGTGTCAGCCACCGTCTCTCAGCCACCTCTCGTAGCGTCCCTCAGTGTTGTTGTCGTAGCAGTGTGTCAGCCACCGTCTCTCAGCTACCTCTCGTAGCGTCCCTCAGTGCTGTTGTCGTAGCAGTGTGTCATCACCGTCTCTCAGCTACCTCTCGTAGCGTCCCTCAGTGCTGTTTTCGTAGCAGTGTGTCAGCCACCGTCTCTCAGCTACCTCTCGTAGCTTCCCTCAGTGTTGTTGTCGTAGCAGTGTGTCAACCACCGTCTCTCAGCTACCTCTCGTAGCGTCCCTCAGTGCTGTTGTCGTAGCAGTGTGTCAACCACCGTCTCTCAGCCACCTCTCGTAGCGTCCCTCAGTGTTGTTGTCGTAGCAGTGTGTCAGCCACCGTCTCTCAGCCACCTCTCGTAGCGTCCCTCAGTGTTGTTGTCGTAGCAGTGTGTCAACCACCGTCTCTCAGCCACCTCTCGCAGCGTCCCTCAGTGTTGTTGTCGTAGCAGTGTGTCAGCCACCGTCTCTCAGCTACCTCTCGTAGCGTCCCTCAGTGCTGTTGTCGTAGCAGTGTGTCAGCCACCGTCTCTCAGCTACCTCTCGTAGCGTCCCTCAGTGCTGTTGTCGTAGCAGTGTGTCAGCCACCGTCTCTCAGCTACCTCTCGTAGCGTCCCTCTGTGTTGTTGTCGTAGCAGTGTGTCAACCACCGTCTCTCAGCCACCTCTCGTAGCGTCCCTCAGTGTTGTCGTCGTAGCAGTGTGTCAACCACCGTCTCTCAGCTACCTCTCGTAGCGTCCCTCAGTGCTGTTGTCGTAGCAGTGTGTCAACCACCATCTCTCAGCCACCTCTCGTAGCGTCCCTCAGTGTTGTTGTCGTAGCAGTGTGTCAACCACCGTCTCTCAGCCACCTTTCGTAGCGTCCCTCAGTGTTGTTGTCGTAGCAGTGTGTCAGCCACCGTCTCTCAGCTACCTCTCGTAGCGTCCCTCAGTGCTGTTGTCGTAGCAGTGTGTCAGCCACCGTCTCTCAGCTACCTCTCGTAGCGTCCCTCAGTGCTGTTGTCGTAGCAGTGTGTCAGCCACCGTCTCTCAGCTACCTCTCGTAGCTTCCCTCAGTGTTGTTGTCGTAGCAGTGTGTCAGCCACCGTCTCTCAGCTACCTCTCGTAGCGTCCCTCAGTGTTGTTGTCGTAGCAGTGTGTGAACCACCGTCTCTCCTCTACCTTTCGTAGCGTCCCTCAGTGTTCTTGTCGTAGCAGTGTGTCAGCCACCGTCTCTCAGCTACCTCTCGTAGCGTCCCTCTGTGTTGTTGTCGTAGCAGTGTGTCAACCACCGTCTCTCAGCCACCTCTCGTAGCGTCCCTCAGTGTTGTCGTCGTAGCAGTGTGTCAACCACCGTCTCTCAGCTACCTCTCGTAGCGTCCCTCAGTGCTGTTGTCGTAGCAGTGTGTCAACCACCATCTCTCAGCCACCTCTCGTAGCGTCCCTCAGTATTGTTGTAGCAGTGTGTCAACCACCGTCTCTCAGCCACCTCTCGTAGCGTCCCTCAGTGCTGTTGTCGTAGCAGTGTGTCAGCCACCGTCTCTCAGCTACCTCTCGTAGCGTCCCTCAGTGCTGTTGTCGTAGCAGTGTGTCAGCCACCGTCTCTCAGCTACCTCTCGTAGCGTCCCTCAGTGCTGTTGTCGTAGCAGTGTGTCAGCCACCGTCTCTCAGCTACCTCTCGTAGCTTCCCTCAGTGTTGTTGTCGTAGCAGTGTGTCAGCCACCGTCTCTTAGCCTCCTCTCGTAGCGTCCCTCAGTGCTGTTGTCGTAGCAGTGTGTCAGCTACCGTCTCTCAGCTACCTCTCGTAGCTTCCCTCAGTGTTGTTGTCGTAGCAGTGTGTCAGCCACCGTCTCTCAGCTACCTCTCGTAGCGTCCCTCAGTGTTGTTGTCGTAGCAGTGTGTTAACCACCTTCTCTCCTCTACCTTTCGTAGCGTCCCTCAGTGTTGTTGTCGTAGCAGTGTGTCAGCCACCGTCTCTCAGCCACCTCTCGTAGCGTCCCTCATTGTTGTTGTCGTAGCAGTGTTTCAGCCACCGTCTCTCAGCTACCTCTCGTAGCGTCCCTCATTGTTGTTGTCGTAGCAGTGTGTCAGCCACCGTCTCTCAGCTACCTCTCGTAGCGTCCCTCATTGTTGTTGTCGTAGCTGTGTGTCAGCCACCGTCTCTCAGCTACCTCTCGTAGCGTCCCTCAGTGTTGTTGTCGTAGCAGTGTGTCAGCCACCGTCTCTCAGCTACCTCTCGTAGCGTCCCTCAGTGTTGTTGTCGTAGCAGTGTGTCAGCCACCGTCTCTCAGCCACCTCTCGTAGCGTCCCTCAGTGTTGTTGTCGTAGCAGTGTGTCAGCCACCGTCTCTCAGCTACCTCTCGTAGCGTCCCTCAGTGTTGTTGTCGTAGCAGTGTGTCAGCCACCGTCTCTCAGCTACCTCTCGTAGTGTCCCTCAGTGTTGTTGTCGTAGCAGTGTGTCAGCCACCGTCTCTCAGCTACCTCTCGTAGCGTCCCTCATTGTTGTTGTCGTAGCAGTGTGTCAGCCACCGTCTCTCAGCTACCTCTCGTAGCGTCCCTCAGTGTTGTTGTCGTAGCAGTGTGTCAGCCACCGTCTCTCAGCTACCTCTCGTAGCGTCCCTCAGTGTTGTTGTCGTAGCAGTGTGTCAGCCACCGTCTCTCAGCTACCTCTCGTAGCGTCCCTCAGTGTTGTTGTCGTAGCAGTGTGTCAGCCACCGTCTCTCAGCTACCTCTCGTAGCGTCCCTCATTGTTGTTGTCGTAGCAGTGTGTCAGTCACCGTCTCTCAGCTACCTCTCGTAGCGTCCCTCAGTGTTGTTGTCGTAGCAGTGTGTCAGCCACCGTCTCTCAGCTACCTCTCGTAGCGTCCCTCAGTGTTGTTGTCGTAGCAGTGTGTCAGCCACCGTCTCTCAGCTACCTCTCGTAGCGTTATGATTTTTCTGCTGTGTGTGTGGAGAACAATATTGTTTGTGTCCTGGTAGTTATTTCTTAGTCTCCCTGTCCTTGCTCGCTGCTGCTGCATTATGTTTGTGCGAACTGGTTGATTCTCCTGTATCAACAACCTTTGCTGTCTGTTTTGATGTCAGAATATGTAGGGTTTTGTACAGGTATGTCAGTCTTCTTATTATCTGGCGTATATTTGTATGTAATGTACAGTAACGTACACAAGTGTACATATAAAGATGTGAATTGAGCAGTTATAATTATAATATTTAATGTTGTTTATACTAACTTCATAATTAGTGGAGAGCAGTGATTTAACTGATATAATACTATATAACAAAATTTTTACATTTGTCGTGTTCCTGGGAAATAAGTATCATTTCCCAATTTTTTATAACTAAACATAATTTAAAAAAAAAATTGATCCCAGAACTTTGCTTTTGTGGTCAGGACACTTCTGGAACACTTTCCAGAAAGACTAAAGTAAAACTATTATGTTCTAGGGTTTTGCTTGACAAATATAAAAACAGGGACTCACAAACCAACATTCAGTTCAGCTCTGGCTGCCTGAGAAGACACATCAGAAGTGAAATGACATCAAGAGGTTGCAATCATTCTCCAAATACATTCTGCTACATATGTGGTCAATTCATTAAGACAAGAGCAAAGAAGTTCTCTGTAACAGCATCTAAAAAAATGTGTGAAGCTTACAAAGCATGTTTTGGCATGTCAGTTGTGGACCAAGACAAGACCTGGGCGCCTCATGTTGCTGGTGAACTTTGTAAGAAAACGTTGGAAGGTAAGAGAGTCATTAGTTATATGAAGGATAAAATCTTGAATAGGAACATTTTTTAAGTGAAATATATGTAACAGAAATTAATTCTTTTGTTCCTTTACAGGATGGTATAGAGGAGAAATAAGAGCCATGAAGTTTGGTGTTCCTAGAATATAACGTGAACCCACTGATCACTCAACCACTGTTACTTCTGTCTGGTGGATCCTTCCAAACACCAAACTGGGAAAAATACACCTGCTATTTCTAATCTAGACCTTCCCTCTTCTATTGCACCAGTTCCACACAGTGCTGAACTTCCTGTACCTACACCTCTAGAAAGAAGTCAACCGTCAGAAGAAGAAAGCAAATCAGAAAATGAAGAGCACAGTGAACAAAACTATGATCTCGCAGATGCAGCTGTTGGAAGGAATCCTTACTACCCAAACCAAACAGACCTCAACTACCTTATCAGAGATCTTAGTTTGACAAAGTCAAATGCTGAGCTTTCGATTTCAAGGCTCAAGTAGTGGGACTTGGTGGATGAAAGTGTGCAAGTGACAAGCCCAAGAAAACGTCACCAACATTGCTCAAGCTTCTTCACTATTGAAGACAGGTTGTCCTACTGTAATGATGTATCAGGCCTGTTTGATGCAATTGGAATTGCATGCAATCCAGATGTATGGAGACTCTTCACTGACAGAAGCCTATAAGCTGTACTTCTGCACAATGGGAACAAGTATCCATCTCTTCCCTTGACTCATTCAGTGCATCTTAAGGAGGACTACAACAGTGTCAAACTTCTACTGGAAGCTTTGATCTATGATAAGTATGGCTGCGAGGTTACTGGAGACTTCAAAATGGTGGCATTTTTGATGGGACTACAATGAGGTTTTACCAAGTTTCCCTGTTATCTCTGTCATTGGGATAGTAGAGACAGAGCAGAACATTACCAGTGGAAGCACTGGCCTCAAAGGACTAAGTTCCAAGTAGGAAGAGATAATATCAAACTTAAACCATCGGTGGATCCTCTGAAGGTTCTGTTCCCTCCATTACACATCAAACTAGGGCTAATGAAACAGTTTGTTACAGCTCTTGACAAAGATTCTGCAGCCTTCAAGTATCTTCAAGACTTCTTTCCCAAGCTATCAGAGGCAAAGGTGAAGACTGACATCTTCACTGGACCACAAGTCAGGAAAATCATGGAGTGTTCAGAATTTCCAAAGAAGCTTACAGAGAAGGAAAAGAAAGCCTGGGAGAGCTTTGTTGCTGTAGCACAGGGCTTTCTTTGCGGCAATAGGGCTGTCAATTATGTGGAACTTGCTGAGACCCTGGTAAAAAGCTATGGTCAGATGGGAAGTTGGATGTCCGTTAAGGTCCTTATCCTTGATGGTCATCTTGACAATTTCAAGGAGAATATGGGATCATACTCAGAGTAACAAGGGGAGCACTTCCACCAAGATATAATGGACTTTAACCCGTAAACGGTCCAAACGTATATATACGTTTTTTCAACATTTGAAAGTATGTAAAAAAAGTAGACCTTTTTGTTTTTTTTACATTTGAAAATGTGCAAAAAAACTTTGATCTACTTTTTTTTGTTATATTTGAAAATATGTAAAAAAAACGTAGATCTACTTTTGTAGCACTACACGTGTGAATGTAGATCTGCTTGGACCGTTTACGGGTTAAATACAGATATCAGGGATCTTATCATGAGAACGTGATGGCAGACTATATTTCGGGGCTTAAACGGGAAAGTGATTTGTTGCTGCTCGCAAATCTAAAAAAAACTGCTCATTTTTAACTTTGTAAATATGTTTCAGAAAGTTTAAAATAAAAATTTGTGTAAATTTTATTTTATTTATGAAAATTTTATTTTATTATGTTTTTGTTTTACATCCAAAAATAGCGAAAAAAAAAATATTGAAATTTACCCATTTTTTTTTTGTTTTTGTCAATAATTCATCCCGTAAGCCCCAAAAACAAAGTTTAAAAGGAATAATGGGAATTTTCTATTGTTTTTCAATAAAAAGAGTTGGAAAATAACACTTACTTCCAGGAACAAAAATTGTGTTGCATCGTGTAATTCATTTAGATGTGAATATACTAACAATAGACATTTTAAGTAAAGTTGCTAAACTTTTGTGTAAGTTATCTCTAGATAACTTAGATAAGTTTATTAAATTAGATAAGTTTAGATTTAGAAAGGACATAGGAAAGTATTGGTTTGGAAATAGGGTAGTTGATGAGTGGAACAGTCTACCTAGTTGGGTTATTGAGGCTAGGACTTTGGGTAGTTTCAAATTTAGGTTGAATAAGTACATAAGTGGGAGGGATTGGGTTTGAGTGGGACTTGCACATCAGAGCTTATTTCGTGGGTAGCATTGAAAATTTGGGTTTTATTAGTGGGATGAATTGTAAAGGACCTGCCTAGTATGGGCCAACAGGCCTGCTGCAGTGTTCCTCCTTTCTTATGTTCTTATGTTGCCCTTAAGAATTGTTATAAAAGTCGTATTATAAACCAGGTTTAAACCAGTTATATGGGAAGGAAACACAGGTTGACTTCTTGGTAAACTCTGGTTTAACCTTAATAATGTCATAAAGAAAACACATGGATGAAAAATCCACGAAAAATTGGCTAAATCAGACAAAAATAAGAGCGTAAAATATGAAATATTAGTTTATTCAGTAATGGAAAATACAATTTTTGAACACGAAGAGTAAACGTTGAAAAACTATCTCTTGAAATCATAAGAGTAAAAATTGTAGTACCAAACAGTGATACAAACAAAGCAGTAGAATTAGATCACGTAGTACCTTAGGTTACCAACAATGTCCACATGAATTCATATATCCCTCTCTAGAATTTCTTAAACTATAACAGTTATGCAAGTGTTCATTCCCTTGTACCTTTTATTATTATTATTATTATTATCATTATTATTATTATTATTATTATTATGAGGAAACATTTTTCCCATCGAGATCATGCAGCATCTGGGAAATAAGCATAATGAGGTTTGATCCAAGGAAGAAGATATCAGTTCCTTAGAAGAAGCATCCCTCTCCAACAGTAATAGTCAGTGTTTCACTTTTGCTATAACAGTCAAATGGTTGACTGTTCACGAGTCTCAGCGGTTGTGACTAGTGTGCTCGACGGGTCCCAGAGCTAACATAACCTAACCTTAACTATTCTTAACAATGTAATTCGAAAAAATTGCTAAATAGGCGAGGAAGAATATATATGATGAATCAGCTGATGAGTCTATTCCCAACAGTGACATAATGACTGTTTAAAAACAGTCGTATTTCCGACTGTTTCTGAAAATGAAAAATTATTAACATTATGCATGCTCCCCTGCAGAGTCTAGGTGAAGGTAACAATTTACTCAGCAGGTAATAATACCTGTGAAATACTTATGACCTGTCTTGAGAATTCTTCCGTTCTTCGCACTCGGCTAAAAGCTAGATATCCCGTGCAACCAGACTCGCTGGATATTCCATACTACCTGACTCGCCGGATATCCCGTACAACCTGACTCGCTGGATATTCCATACTACCTGACTCGCCGGATATCCCGTACAACCTGACTCGCTGGATATTCCATACTACCTGACTCGCCGGATATCCCGTACTTTCTGACTCGCCGGATATCCCGTACAACCTGACTCGCTGGATATTCCATACTACCTGACTCGCCGGATATCCCGTACAACCTGACTCGCTGGATATTCCATACTACCTGACTCGCCGGATATCCCGTACTTTCTGACTCGCCGGATATCCCGTACAACCTGACTAGCCGGATATCCCGTACTACGTGACTCAAAAGATATCCCGCACGACCTGACTCGTAAATTTTAAAATATAATTATTGATAAACATAACTATCAAGCTTAATGCCTGTTTATTAGAGAATTTGAAGGGAGGAGTTTCTACCAATATCTGACTGTTATCAGTACTGAGACAACAGATTAGATAGCACTGTTAAATAGCTGTCATTGTGTTTCTAGAGTTGATAATACAGTGAGTACCACTTACCACCATGGTAACCCACACCACTTACCACCATGGTAACCCACACCACTTACCACCATGGTAACCTACACCACTTACCACCATGGTAACCGACACCACTTACCACCATGGTAACCCACACCACTTACCACAATGGTAACCTACACCACTTACCACCATGGTAACCTACACCACTTACCACAATGGTAACCTACACCACTTACCACCATGGTAACCTACACCACTTACCACCATGGTAACCTACACCACTTACCACCATGGTAACCTACACCACTTACCACAATGGTAACCCACACCACTTACCACCATGGTAACCTACACCACTTACCACCATGGTAACCGACACCACTTACCACAATGGTAACCTACACCACTTACCACCATGGTAACCTACACCACTTACCACAATGGTAACCAAAACCACTTACCACCATGGTAACCTACACCACTTACCACCTTGGTAACCTACACCACTTACCACCATGGTAACCTACACAACTTACCACCATGGTAACCGACACATCTTACCACAATGGTAACCCACACCACTTACCACCATGGTAACCTACACCACTTACCACAATGGTAACCAAAACCACTTACCACCATGGTAACCTACACCACTTACCACCATGGTAACCTACACAACTTACCACCATGGTAACCTACACAACTTACCACCATGGTAACCTACACAATTTACCACCATGGTAACCTACACAACTTACCACCATGGTAACCTACACAACTTACCACCATGGTAACATACACAACTTACCAACATCGTAACCTACACCACTTACCACCATGGAAACCTACACCACTTACCACCATGGTAACATTCACCACTTACCACCATGGTAACCTACACGTCTTACCACCATGGTAACATTCACCACTTACCACCATGGTAACCTACACGTCTTACCACCATGGTAACCTACACCACTTACCACCATGGTAACCTACACCACTTACCACCATGGTAACCTTCACCACTTACCAAAATGGTAACCAACACCACTTACTACAATCGTAACATACACCAATTACCACCACGGTAACGTTCACCACTTACTACCATGGTAACCTACACCACTTACCATGGTAACCTACACCACTTACCACCATGGTAACCTTCACCACTTACCACAATGGTAACCTATACCACTTACCACCATGGTAACCTACACCACTTACCACCATGGTAACCTACGCCACTTACCACCATGGAAACTTACACCATTTACTACCATGGTAACCTACATCACTTACTACCATGGTAACCTTCACCACTTACCACCATGGAAACCTATACCACTTACCACCATGGTAACCTTCACCACCTACCACCATGGTAACCTTCACCACTTACCATCATGGTAACTTACACAACTTGCCACCATGGTAACCTACACCACTTACCACCATGGTAACCAACACCACTTACCACCATGGTAACAAGCACCACTTACCACCATGGTAACCTACACCACTTACCACCATGGTAACCAACACCACTTACCACCATGGTAACATGCACCACTTACCACCAAGGTAACCTACACCACTTACCACCATGGTAACCTACACCACTTACCATCATAGTAACCTTCACAACTTACCATAATGAAAACCTACACCACTTACCACCATGGTAACCTTCACCACCTACCACCATGGTAACCTTCACCACTTACCACCATGGTCACCTACACAACTTACCAACGTGGTCACCTACACAACTTACCACCATGGTAACCTACATCACTTACCACTATGGTAACATACACCACTTACCACCATGGTAACATACACCACTTACCACCATGTTAACATACACCACTGACCACCATGTTAACCTACACCACTTACCACCAAGGAAACCTACACCACTTAATTCCATGGTAACCTACGCCACTTACCACCATGGTAGCCTTCACCACTTACCACCAAGGTAACCTACACCACTTACCACCATGGCAACCTACATTATTTACCACCATGGTAACTATTACAACCCAGGAGTCAAAAAGGCCTGTTATCCTGGGTGTAAAGGGAGCAAAATAAACACAGCAGAAAACTTTTGACTTATATTATCCTTCATCAGTTTAGAACAGAAGTATGTACAGTATATACACTATGTACCGTGATAGGCATCAGTGCACTCCACGGTAAGCAAGGCAGAATAGAAGCCACTAGAGAGCAGACCGTGCTTCAACCAGCTCTAGAATGGGAATGACAAGGGCAGACAGGAGAGTGGTACCCACATAACCTCTGCGATTGCCAAAACCATCTTCTTACTGGCTGGAACCTGGTTACTGGTTGAACGACGGGGCCCCATCGTCAACCCTCAGTAACCTGGTTCGCTGGTTGGGAGAGATAGCCTGTAAATGCGAGTGTGTACATGCGCCGAATAAAGGTTACGTACTCTTTGCATGCAACAGTAACTTACACCACTTACCACCATGGTAACCTACACCACCTACCACACTGGCAACCTTCACCACTTACCACCATGGTAACCTACACCACTTACCACCATGGTAACATACACCACTTACCATCATGGTAACCTTCACCACTTACCACCATGGTAACCTACATTACTTACCAAAATGGTAACTTTCACAACTTACAACCATCGTAACCTACACCACTTAGCACCATGGTAACCTTCGCTACTTACCACAATGGTAACCTACACCACTTACCACCATGGAAACCTTCATCACTTATCACCATGGTAACCTACACCACTTACCACCATGGTAACTTCCACCACTTGCCATCATGGTAACCGTCACCACTTACCACCATGGTAACCTACACCACCTACCACCATGGTAACCTTCACCACGTACCACCATGGTAACCTCCTCCACTTACCACCATGGTAACATACACCACTTACCACCATGGTAACCTACACCACTTACCACCATGGTAACCTACATCACTTACCACCATGGTAACCTTCGTCACTTATCACCATGGTAAAGTACACCACTTACCACAATGGTAATCTACACATCTTACCACCATGGTAACCTACACCACTTACCACCATGGTAACCTTCACCACTTACCACCATCGTAACCTACACCACTTAGCATCATGGTAACCTTCGCCACTTACCACAATGGTAACCTATACCACTTACCACCAGGGTAACCTACGCCACTTACTATCATGGTAACCTACACCACTTACCACCATGGTAACCTACACCACTTAAGACCATGGTAACCTACACTACTTACTACCATGGTAACCTACACCACTTACCACCATGGTAACCTACACCATTTAATACGATGCTAGCCTTCACCACTTACCACCATGGTAGCCTACAACACTTACAACCATGGTAACCTACACCACTTAATACCATGGTAGCATTCACCACTTAACACCAAGGTAACCTACACCACTTACCACTATGGTAACCTACACCACTTACCACCATGGTAACCTACACCACTTTCCACCATGGTAACCTACACCACATACAACCATGGTAACGTACACCACTTACCACCATGGTTACCTACACCACTTAAGACCATGGTAACTTACACCACTTACAACCATAGTAACCTACACCACCTACCACAATGGTAACCTACAGCACTTACTACTATGGTAATCTACACCACTTACCACCATGGTAACCTACACCATTTTCAGCCATGGTAACCTAAACCACTTACCACCATGGTAAACTATACCACTTACTACCAAGGTAGCCTACACCACTTAGTACCATGGGAAACTAAAACACTTACCACAATAGTAACCTACACCACCTACCACCACGGTAGCAGACACGACTTATAACTATTGTAACCTAAACCACTTACCACCATGGTAACCTAAACCACTTACCAACATGGTAACCTACACCTCTTACAACCATGGTAACCTACACCACTTACCACCATGGTAACCTGCACCACTTACCACCATGGTAACCTACACCAATTACCACTACGGTAAACTTCACCACTTACCACATGGTAACCTACACCACTTACCACCATGGTAACCTACACCACTTACCACCATGGTAACCTACACCACTTACCACCATGGTAACCTACACCACTTACCACCATGGTAACCTACACCACTTACCACCATGGTAACCTACACCACTTACCACCATGGTAACCTACACCACTTACCATCATGGTAAACTACACCACTTACCACCATGGTACCCTTCACCACTTACCACCATTGTAACCTACATCACTTAAGACCATAGTAACCTACACCACTTACCACAATGGTAACCTACACCACATACCACCATGGTAACCTACACAACTTACCACCATGGTAGCCTTCACCACTTACCACCAAGGTAACCTACACCACTTACCACAATGGTAACATACACCACTTACCACAATGGTAACCTACACCACTTACCACCATGGAAGCCTACACCACTTGCCACCATGGTAACCTTCACCACTTACCACCATGGTAACCTACCACCTTACTCCACGACCATGGTTAAGCCTACCGCCCCACCACCATGGTGCCCTACACCCTTACCGCCAGGGTAACGTACCGCCACTCCACTATGGTATGGCAAACCACTTACCACCATGGTTAACCTACCACCTTCCCCTGCCATGGTGCCTACACCCTTACCTGCCATGGTGAACCCTGCACCACTTATCGCCGTGGTAACCTGCCACCACTTGCCACCATGAGCCTACCACCTTCACCACCATGGTAAGCCTTTCGCCACCGCACCTGCAATGGTAACCTGCACCGCCTTGCCACCATGGATGGACCTGCACCACTTACGACCATGGTGAACCTGCACCACTTACTATCACTTGGCAGGCCAACACCACTTGCCACCATGGTGAACGCCATCAGCTTACCACGTTGTTAACCCTGCACCGCACCGCCGTGGTAACCTACCGCCACTTATCCGTGTAATTGGCCTGCCACCACGTGCCACCATGGTGACCTACGCCGCCTTATCCACCATGGTTAACCTTCTGCCCGCCTGCCATGGTGAACCTGCACCACCTTACCATTGTGTCGCTTGGAAAAGCTTGCCATCAGGGTGAACCCCTGCGTCACTTACCGCCATGGTGGCCCTGCAACCACTTACCGCCATGGTTGACCTTACGCCACCTTACCGCCATGGTAGGCCTGCACCATTTGCCACCATGGTAACCTGCATCGCTTACCGCCGTGGTAACCTGCCCACCTTACCTTACCATGGTAACCTACCACTTACCGCCATGGTGACCACCTGTGCCACTTAAGACCGTTGTGAACCTGCACCGCCGCCTTACCACCATGGTGACCTACATACCATAGCCGAACGTGGTAGCCTACCATATATACCTCCGTGGATAGGCCCTGCACCGCTTACCGCCATGGTGACATGCGAATGCCTTGCCAACCAGTAGGTGACCTTCCGCCGTTTACCACCATGGATGAACATATAGACACTTGCCACCATGGATGACTTGTGCAATGCTTACCTGCAATGGTGAACCTTGCCTCCGCCACCAAAATGGTATGGCCTACATCACTTACCCCCATGGGTAAGCCTACCACCACTTGTCTCCATGACCTTGACCTGACACCTGCCGCCGGTGGAACCTAGCCTGCCACATACCGCCATGGTGGCGTACCGCCGTTTTACCGCAGTGGTCATCCCTGCCACCATTTTACCATATGGAACCGCCTGACAACGGCTTGCCTGCGGATGGTGCCTGACCTGAACTCTTACCACCATGGTGACCTGCGCCACTTACCACCTTTGGTAGCCTATGGGCGACTTTCCCAGGCATGGTGAACCTACACCCACTTACCACCATGGTGACCTACACCGCCCCTTACCACGTGGTAACCTGCACCTTACCTTACCATGGTGGTAACCCTGCACCACTAACCTTCACCACTTACCACCATGGTAACCTACACCACTTACGACCATGGTAACCTACACCACTTACTATCATGGCAACCAACACCACTTACCACCATGGTAACATACATCACTTACCACATTGTTAACCTACACCACTTACCACCATGGAAGCCTACACCACTTACCACTATGATAACCTTCACCACTTACCACCATGGTAACTTACACCACTTACCACCATGGGAACCTACACCACGTACCACCATGGTAACCTACACCACTTATCACCATGGTAACCTTCACCACTTTCTACCATGGTAACCTACACCACTTACCACCGTGGTAACCTTCACCACTTTCCACCATGGTAACCTACACCACTTACCACCATGGTAACCTGCACCACGTACCACTATGGTAACCTACACCCCTTATCACCATGGTAACCTTAACCATTTACCGCCATGGTAACCTACACCACTTACCATCATGGTAGCCTTCACCACTTACACCAAGGTAACCTACATCGCTTACCCCCATGGTAACCTACACCACTTACCACCATGGTAACCTACACCACTTACCACCATGGTAACCTACACCAGTTACCACCATGGTAACCTACACCATTTACCACCATGGTATCCTACACCACTTACCACCATGGTAACCTTCACCACTTACCACATTGGTAACCTACGCCACTTACCACCATGGAACCTACACCACTTACCACCATGGTAACCTACACCACTTACAACCATGGTAACCTACACCACTTACCACCATGGTAACCTACACCTCTTACCACCATGGTAATCTACATCACTTACCACAATTGTAACCTACATCACTTACCACTATGGCAACCTCCACCACTTTCCACCATGGTAACCTACACCACTTAAGACCATGGTAACCTACACCATTTACCACCATGGAACCTACAACACTTACTACCATGGTAACCTACGCCACTTACCACCATGATAACCTACGCCACTTACCACCTTGGTAACCTACACGACTTACCACCATGGTAACCTACACCACTTACCACCATTGTAACCTACACCACTTACCAACATGGTATCCTACACCGATTACCACCATTGAACCTTCACCACTTGCCACCATGGTAACCTACACCACCTAGCACCATGGTAACCTACATCACTTACCACCATGGTATCCTGCACCTCTTACTACCATGGTAACTTTCACCACTTACCACCATGGTAACCTGCACCACGTTCCACCATGGTAACCTACACGACTTACCACCATGGTAACCTACACCACTTAACACTATGGTAACCTACGCCACTTACCTCCATAATAACCTTCACCACTTACCACCATGGTAACCTACGCCACTTACCACCATGGTAACCTACACCACTTACCACCATGGTAACCTACACCACTTACCTCCATGATATCTTTCACCACTTACCACCATGGCAACCTTCACCACTTACCACCATGGAACCTACACCACTTTCCACCATGGTAACCTACACCACTTACCACCAAAGTAACCTAAACCACTTACCACCATGGTAACGTACCCCACTTTCCACCATGGTAACCTACACCACTTAAGACCATTGTAACGTACTCCACTTACCAGCATGGTAACCTACACCACTTACCACCATGGTAACCTGCACCACATACCACCATGGTAACCTACACCACTTACCACCATGGTAACCTACACCATTTACAACTATGGTAACCTACACCATTTTCCACCATGGCAACCTACGACACTCACCACCATGGTAACCTACACCAATTACCACCATGGTAACATACACCACTTACCACTATGGTAACCTACACCACTTACCACCATGGTAACCTACACCACTTACTACCATGGAACCTACACCATTTACCACCATGGAACCTACACACTTACCACCATGGTAACCTACACCACTTACTACCATGGTAACCTACACCACTTAAGACCATGGTAACCTACACCACTTACCACCATGGTAACCTACACCACTTACCACCAAGGTAACCTGCACCACTTACCACCATGGTAACCAGCACCACTTACCACCATGGTAACCTACACCATTTAACACCATGGTAACCTACACCACTTACCATCATGGCAACCTACAACACTTACCATCATGGTAACCTACACCATTTACCACCATGGTAACCCACACCATTTATTACCATGGTAACCTTCATGCTTACTACCATGGTAACCTACACATCTTACCACCTTAGCAACCTGCACCACTTACCATCATGGCAACCTACACCACTTATCACCATGGTAACCCACACAATTTGCCACCATGGTAACCTACACCACTTACCCCATGGCAACCTACAACACTTGCCACCTTGGTAACCTTCACCACTTACCACCATGGTAACATGCACCACTTACCACTATATTAACCTACACCACTTACCACCATGGTAAACTACACCACTTACCACCATGGTAACCTACACCATTTATTACCATGGTAACCTTCACGCTTACCACCATGGTAACCTACACCACTTACCACCATGGTAGCCTTCACCTATTACCAGCATGGTAACCTACACCACTTACCACCATGGTAACCTACACCACTTACCTCCATGGTAACCCACACCACTTACCACCATTGTAACCTACACCACTTACCACCATGGTAACGTGCACCACTTACCACAGTCGTAACATACACCACACACAATATACACAACTTTTCAATAAAAGATCTACTTGCTAAAATACAGGATTCAGAATCATATATATATATATATATATATATATATATATATATATATATATATATATATATATATATATATATATATATATATATATATATGTATATATATATATTATACAGTAGACCGTTATTTAACACTGTAATTACGTTCCTGAAAACACCGTGTTATGTAAAACTGTGTTATGTGAACTGAATAGCTTATGGGAAAAATAGGGTTACGTTCCTGAGCCAAACAATTTTTTTTTTTTAGGCCTCCACATCTTACAAAAAAAAAAGTGAATATGTAATTGCAGTTCATTGTTTTGATATATTATGTTGCTTTTACTGCTTAGTGGTCCTACTGGGCTGAGGTGGATGATAGAGGTTCTGGTACTGAAGTTGATGGTTGTACTGGAGTGTCTAACTTTGTCATTCAGTCAGTCAAGTCGTTCAGTAAGTCAAGTGATTCAGTAAGTCAGTCAGGTGATTCAGTAAGTCAGTCAAGTGATTCAGTAAGTCAGTCAAGTGATTCAGTAAGTCAGTCAAGTGATTCAGTAAGTCAGTCAAGTGATTCAGCAAAACAGTCAAGTGATTCAGTAAGTCAGTCAAGTCGTTCAGTTATTCAGTCAAATCATTCAGTAAGTCAGTCAAATCATTCAGTAAGTCAGTCAAGTCATTCAGTAAGTCGGTCAGGTCATTCAGTAAGTCAGTCAAGTCATTCAGTAAGGCAGCCAAGTCGTTCAGTAAGTCAGTCAAGTCATTCAGTAAGTCAATCAATTCATTCAGTAAGTCAGCCAATTCATTCAGTAAGTCAGTCAAGTTGTTCCATAAGTGATTCAAGTTATTCAGTAGGTCAGTCAAGATATTCAGTAATTTAGTCAAGCCACTCAGTAAGTCAGTCAAGTCTTTCAGTAAGTCAGTCAATTCATTCAGTAAGTCATTCAAATCATTCAGTAAGTCAGTCAAGTCATTCAGTAAGTCAATCAAGTCATTCAGTAAGTCAGTCAAGCCATTCAGTCAGTCAATTCATTCAGGCAAGTTATTCAGTAAGCAGTCAATTCATTCAATCAAGTCATTCAGTTAGTCAAGTCATTCAGTAAGTGACTCAAGTCATTCAGTAAGTCAGTCAAGTCATTCAGTAAGTCAGTCAAGTCATTCAGTAAGTCAGTCAAGTCATTCAGTTAGTCAATCAAGCCGTTCAGTAAATCAGTCAAGCCGTTCAGTAAATCAGTCAAGTCATTCAGTCAGTCAAGTAGTTCAGTAAGTCAGTCCAGTGATTCAGTCAGTCAAGTGATTCAGTAAGCCAGTCAAGTCATTCAATAAGTCAGTCATTCAGCCTGTAAGTCAGTCATTCAGTCAGTAAATCATTCACTCAGTAAGTCAGTCCAGTGATTCAGTCAGTCAAGTGATTCAGTAAGTCAGTCAAGTCATTGTATTAGTCCCTTTTATATTGTCTCCTTTATTTTAGCTTAAAAAAAAAAACTACCTTAGCTCATTATTTTACATTTGTTAAATAATCCAGGTGCTATTTTTTAGCTTAAGACTATTTACTTTGTTTTATACTTAATTCTAACTATAGATTCACTACAAATCTTATGATTACAAGCATTGATCCTGATACCAATCTCTTATTTAATGACTTAAATGAATCAAACAGTTACTGTAATTACTACACTGCAGAACAATCAAAGGCACTTCTCAGTGCCAACAACAACATAACTATCTTTAACTACAATATCAGATCTTTAAGCAAGCATTATGATGACCTCCTAGCATTACTAAATTCCTTACATGCCAATATGTCCATCATTACACTAACTGAAACCTGGCTAAAGCCTGATAGTACAGATGTCTATGCCATTCCTGGTTACACAGCCATACACAACTGTAGGCCAGACCAACAAGGGGGTGGCACAGCCATATACTACTCAGACCAACTAGAATGTATCACTAATACTTGTACAAGGGATGAACATGGGGAATATATAATAGCTAAATTCAAATCCAAATACCTACAAAAACCTCTCACAGTGATAAACATCTACAGAGTTCCACAGTCAAACATTAGCCAATTTAGTCAAAACCTAGGAAGTATGATAACTGATGCACGCATGAACAAAGATCACTTACTACTCTCAGGTGACTTCAATATAAATCTCCTGCAAGACCAGGACCCACACGTTACTGAATTCACAAACACAATGAGTAACTGTATGTTACTACCAACAGTAACAAAACCTACAAGAGTTACAGAGACTAGTGTTTCCCTACTTGACCACATCTGGACCAACACCATATCCCCTTCAAAATCAGGCATAATTACAGATAATACCACAGACCACTACCCTACTTTCCTCATAACAACTCTTGGTAAACTACCCCAAGACACTACTAAAGTCACCTTCAGACTTCACAATGAGGCAGCCACTAATAACTTCACAACAGCAGTAACAAACATTGATTGGCACACTGAGCTAGAAATCTATACAGATATTGACGAATGTATTAATAATTTTCTAAAAAAGACCCAATACCTCTATAACAAGCACTGCCCTAAAAAAACTAAAGAGATGACAGCTAAGAGACTGAACAGTCCCTGGCTAACACCCAGCATTCTCAAATCCATAAATACAGAACACCAATATGAAAAACAGTACAGAATGGGTCACATAACCAGAGACCAAACAAAACGTTACTCGTCAATCCTAACCAGCCTGATAAGAAGGGCAAAAAAAATTGTATTATGAGAACAGATTATCCAACTTACGAGGTGATATAAAAAAGACCTGGAAAACCCTATCAGAAATTCTGGGAACAAAAAAGATATCACGAAATAGCGAAATAAAATTAGCAAAATCAGATGAACCCCAACTCCCACCAACAGAAACAGCAAACAGACTCAATGATTTCTTCTCCACTATAGGACAAAACCTTGCCAATAAAATCCCAAGTTCAGATACCCCACCAAATGACTACCTCACTGGCAACTACCCGAACACACTGTTCCTAGCTCCGACTAACCCATACGAAGTCTCCCTTATTATCAACGCACTGAAAAACAAGGCAGGAGATTTAAATACCTTACCACCCTTTATATACAAAAAACTGTCACAAGTACTATCACCAATCATTGCAACACTCTTTAACAAATCCATAGAATCCTCCACCTTCCCTACAGTACTGAAAATAGCAAGGGTCACCCCGATCCACAAAGGAGGAGACCAGAGTTGAATAACTATAGGCCAATATCCAACTTACACCCTCTCTCAAAAATCTTCGAAAAATTAATTCATAAACGAATCTACTCCTACCTTATCTCCCAAAACATACTCAACCCCTGCCAATTTGGATTCAGGCCTAATAAAAATACTAATGATGCTATTATACACATGCTAGAACATATATACACTGCAATAGAGAAAAAAGAAGTCCCACTGGGGATCTTCATTGACTTACGTAAAGCTTTAGATACAGTTGACCATGACTTGCTCCACGTAAAATTGTCACACTATGGTATAAGAGGGCACTCCCTCAACTACCTCAAGTCTTACCTCAGCAACAGAAGCCAATATGTGTACGCAAATGGGGCAAACTCTTCTGCGCAACCAATTACAGTTGGTGTCCCACAGGGAAGTGTCCTTGGCCCTCTTCTCTTTCTCCTATACATAAATGACCTTCCAAATGCTTCGCAATTACTTAAACCCACACTATTTGCAGATGACACTACATACGTCTTCTCTCACCCGAGCCCAGTCATGCTAGCCAATACTGTAAACACCGAATTACAGAAAATATCTACCTGGATGAGGACTAACAAACTTACACTAAACATTGACAAAACCTACTTCATTCATTTTGGTAACAGAGCTACAGATGTACCTCTTAACGTAACGATAAACGGATCACCTATCACAAAGCTAACAGAGGGAAAATTCTTAGGAATCCACCTTGATAATAGACTCAAATTTCATACACATATACAACAAATTTCTAAGAAAATTTCCAAGACTGTAGGCATACTATCGAAGATACGGTACTATGTTCCACAGTCAGCCCTCCTGGCCCTATATCACTCTCTTATTTACCCCTATCTCACCTATGGAATTTGTGCATGGGGCTCAACAACAATAAACCATCTCAGACCACTAATTACCCAACAAAAGGCTGCAGTTAGAATGATAACAAATTCTCACTACAGGCAGCACACTCCACCAATATTCAATACACTAAACCTACTCACCATACAAAACATCCATACTTATTACTGCACCTATTACATACATAGAACACTTAACTCTGATATTAACCCTCCCCTCAAACATCTCCTTGCCAACCTCAACAGAACACATGACCATAACACAAGGCACAGATCACTCTTTGATGTTCCTCGTGTCCATCTCACACTATGCAAAAACTCAATGCACATAAAAGGCCCTAAAATCTGGAATTCATTACCTGTAAATATAAAAGAAACACTACCTGTTTATAAATTCAAGTCTCTTCTCAAAGATCACTTACTCACCTAAAACCAAATAAATACTGAATAACTGAACCTTATAAATTGTATATCTTAAATGTTTCTCACAATTATATCACATAAATGTTAAACCTAAAACCCAATCTAACTTTATTATTTTTTAAATACACTACCTAACAGAATACTCCATACGACTGAATGTACAACAATGCATGCAACCATATGACCTGTCTTTGTAATACTCATTTGTGCTTTATAGTTATCTGTTTACAATAATGTATTATCACTGATTTCATCATTGCTTAGTTAATTTTAAGCCAGCCCGTAATGCTATGCATAGTATAAGTGGCTTTGGCATGCTGCTCTTATCTGTATTTTTTTGTACCTCTGTATGTATGCTCAAATTGTTAATAAATAAATAAATAAATAAATAAATAAATAAATAAGTCAGTAAGTCAGTCATTCAGTCAGTAAGTCACTCACTCAGTCAGTCAGTCAAACAAACTTACGCTTACCTTTTCTTATGTGTACAAAGTAACACTTCATTAAGGCCACAGGTTATGTCTTGTCTAATATTTTTGTTTCCTTCGTTAATTCTAAGACTTTTGTTGCCACTTTAAGCAACACTGATATACTTACTGGGTGTCATGACTGCTTGCCAGATACAAGATATAGCATCTAAAAGATCAAAACACAATTCACAATCACAAGCTTGTAGCAGAGAAGTTGGACTGGACATGTATGAAGTACGAATGTTGGGGTGGTGGGGGGGGTGTCCCAAGGGGTGTCCCCAGGGGTGTCCCCAGCTGAGCCACAACATGGCGGCCGCTTGAGGAAAAGGGAAGTTTTTTTTTTTACCTTCCCGCAAATTGAACCATGTTAAATTCATTATATGACGTATTACATAACACTACACTAGCCAAGGTGTGGTGAGAATGGTATAGCACTGCGTACCTTGTTCCACGGTTCGTAGGTTCGAGTCTCCTTCGGCCAGAGATCAGTGTTTATATTAGATATATTAGATGGTCTGTATCAAACACGAAAGGGTTTTATTCCAACAAATTAATCAAATTATTACATTATCTGAAAATATTACATTGTCTAGCTTATTATTTATACTAACACAAAGTTATATTCTGAAGAATAAAATACATTTTTTGACCTCACAAAGATGTTCGGATAATAATATTATAACCTTAATTTTTAATAGGGTAGCCTGGTAAGCCAGCGGAAGGTCTCGGTCATATGGCGAAGCTCCAGCGGCGGGTCGTTACGTGACCAAGACTCGCGTCAGGAAACACTTGTTCTGTTTCCTGACGAAGGATACCTAACCTATCCTGTTCAAATGAGGTCATCATCCTTACTTTATACCGGGATCCACAGGTTTTGAGGGTTAGTGACTATGTTGTTGCTGTCAAGACTGAAATTCTCATATGTAAGAAGATGGTTGTTCAATTGACAGCGATCCTTGACTGTTGAATTAAACAGAGTAGATGTACGTTGACCAGTAAGTAACACTCTACCCATATTCTCTGAGACGCGATGCTTCAGGTCTACCTATATGCTCTGACCTGCGGGGATTTAAAGGGATGTCAGGTTCTCCTGACCCGGACCCTCACCGAGAGTAAAAGCTCTCGGTGAGGGTCCGGGTTCTATTCCCTGCGAAGGGGTGGAAACACCGGACGTGTTTCCTTACACCGGTTATCTATGTTCACCCATAAGTAAAATGGGTACCTGGTTGTTAGTTGACTGGTGTGGGTCGCATCCTGGGACAAAACTGACCTAATTTGCCCGAGATGCTCAGCATAAGAAGCGGCTTTCTATATAGTGTTATCACTGATGTCAGCTATGGTCTGTTTACCTTGTACATGTACTTGTAGTAAATAAAGATGTTATTGAAAGCAAACACGAGTACCTAAAACTTACCTATAACTGCGGTGATCAACGTCAGGACGAGCAGCAGTAGACCCAACACCGACGTTCTCCACGCTGTGTACGGTACACCATAACTACTGGTACTGTCCTGCAGAAACACAGTGAATGTAGTATTTATAAGGCGTGAGCACTTACACTTACCCCGGAACTATGGGAAGGAAGTAAATTAGCGGAATATGATGACTTTAAGGAACCGGAGATGATAATGAGTACATTCTTCAAGATACTCATAATACTTTATATAGACAACAGGAAAATGACAACTCGTGTGAGCCAGAAAGATGCCCGAAAAATTTCTTCAGTCAAAGGAAGTTACGTTAAATAATGTATTCCACAAGTTACAGAAGCTTTTATTAGGGTAACTTAAGTTGGTGTAAAGCTTTCTTAAGACATTAAGCTCTATATACAGTGAAACTATGTCAAAGAAAAGCTTGTTTTACAACTAGTATCCCTGTCTTCATACTATACCAGGTCATAAAGTGAAATAAACTTGAGAGAGTGGTGGGAACGACAGAGTTAATGCACGTATTTAAGAAGGGTACAAAAGGGTATACAAAACTATTAGTATGATTGTATATTACCTGGTTTAAACCCAGATATAGTCTTTTACGAGGCTGTGTTAGGTGATGTGTTGTTAGGTGATGTGTTGTTAGGTGATGTGTTGTTAGGTGATGTGTTGTTAAGTTATGTGTTGTTAGGTTATGTATTGTTAGGTTAATGCACTAATTTATGAAGGGTCTACAAAAGGGTATACAAAACTATTAGTATGATTGTATATTACCTGGTTTAAACCCAGATATAGTCTTTTACGAGGCTGTGTTAGGTGATGTGTTGTTAGGTGATGTGTTGTTAGGTGATGTGTTGTTAGGTGATGTGTTGTTAGGTGATGTGTTGTTAGGTTATGTGTTGTTAGGTTATGTATTGTTAGGTTAATGCACTAATTTATGAAGGGTCTACAAAAGGGTATACAAAACTATTAGTATGATTGTATATTACCTGGTTTAAACCCAGATATAGTCTTTTACGAGGCTGTGTTAGGTGATGTGTTGTTAGGTTGTGTTGTTAGGTGATGTGTTGTTAGGGTAGGTATTGTTAGGTTATGTGTTGTTAGGTTATATGTTGTAAGGTTATGTGTTGTTAGGTTGTGTTGTTAGGTGATGTGTTGTTAGGGTAGGTATTGTTAAGTTATGTGTTGTTAGGTTATGTGTTGTTAAGTTATGTGTTGTTAGGTTATGTGTTGTTAGGTTGTGTTGTTAGGTGATGTGTTGTTAGGGTAGGTATTGTTAAGTTATGTGTTGTTATGTGATGTGTTGTTAAGTTATGTGTTGTTAGGTTATGTATTGTTAGGTTAATGCACTAATTTAAGAAGGGTCTACAAAAGGGTATACAAAACTATTAGTATGATTGTATATTACCTGGTTTAAACCCAGATATAGTCTTTTACGAGGCTGTGTTAGGTGATGTGTTGTTAGGGTAGGTATTGTTAAGTTATGTGTTGTTAGGTTATGTGTTGTTAAGTTATGTGTTGTTAGGTTATGTGTTGTTAAGTTATGTGTTGTTAGGTTATGTGTTGTTAGGTTATGTATTGTTAAGTTATGTGTTGTTAGGTTATGTATTGTTAGGGTAGGTATTGTTAAGTTATGTGTTGTTAGGTTATGTATTGTTAAGTTATGTGTTGTTAGGTTATATGTTGTTTGGTTATGTGTTGTTAGGTTATGTGTTGTTAGGTTACGTGTTGTTAGGTTATGTGTTGTTAGGTTATGTGTTCTTAGGTTATGTGTTGTTAGGTTATGTGTTAAGTTATGTGTTGTTAGGTTATGTATTGTTAAGTTATGTGTTGTTAGGTTATGTGTTGTTAAGTTATGTGTTGTTAAGTTACATATTGTTAGGTTATGTATTGTTATGTGTTGTTAGGGTATATGTTGTTAGGTTATGTGTTGTTAGGTTATGTGTTAAGTTATGTGTTGTTAGGTTATGTATTGTTAAGTTATGTGTTGTTAGGTTATATGTTGTTAGGTTACATGTTGTTAGGTTATATATTGTTAAGTTATGTGTTGTTAGGTTATGTGTTGTTAGGTTACATGTTGTTAGGTTATGTATTGTTAAGTTATGTGTTGTTAGGTTATGTGTTGTTAAGTTATGTGTTGTTAGGTTATGTATTGTTATGTGTTGTTAGGTTATATGTTGTTATGTTATGTATTGTTAAGTTATGTGTTGTTAGGTTATGTGTTGTTAGGTTATGTGCTGTTAAGTTATGTGTTGTTAGGTTATATGTTGTTATGTTATGTATTGTTAAGTTATGTGTTGTTAAGTTATGTGTTGTTAGGTTACATGTTGTTAGGTTATGTATTGTTAAGTTATGTGTTGTTAGGTTATGTGTTGTTAAGTTATGTGTTGTTAGGTTATGTATTGTTATGTGTTGTTAGGTTATATGTTGTTATGTTATGTATTGTTAAGTTATGTGTTGTTAGGTTATGTGTTGTTAGGTTATGTGCTGTTAAGTTATGTGTTGTTAGGTTATATGTTGTTATGTTATGTATTGTTAAGTTATGTGTTGTTAAGTTATGTGTTGTTAGGTTACATGTTGTTAGGTTATGTATTGTTAAGTTATGTGTTGTTAGGTTATATGTTGTTAGGTTATGTATTGTTAAGTTATATGTTGTCAGGTTATGTATTGTTAAGTTATATGTTGTTAGGTTATGTGTTGTTAGGTTATGTATTGTTAGGTTAATGCACTAATTTAAGAAGGGTCTACAAAAGGGTATACAAAACTATTAGTATGATTGTATATTACCTGGTTTAAACCCAGATATAGTCTTTTACGAGGCTGTGTTAGGTGATGTGTTGTTAGGGTAGGTATTGTTAAGTTATGTGTTGTTAGGTTATGTGTTGTTAAGTTATGTGTTGTTAGGTTATGTGTTGTTAGGGTAGGTATTGTTAAGTTATGTGTTGTTAGGTTATGTGTTGTTAAGTTATGTGTTGTTAGGTTATGTGTTGTTAGGGTAGGTATTGTTATGTGTTGTTAGGTTATGTATTGTTAAGTTATGTGTTGTTAGGTTATGTGTTGTTAGGTGATGTGTTGTTAGGGTAGGTATTGTTAAGTTATGTGTTGTTAGGTTATGTATTGTTAAGTTATGTGTTGTTAGGTTATGTGTTGTTAGGGTAGGTATTGTTATGTGTTGTTAGGTTATGTATTGTTAAGTTATGTGTTGTTAGGTTATGTGTTGTTAAGTTACGTGTTGTTAGGTTATGTGTTGTTAAGTTATGTGTTGTTAGGTTATGTGTTGTTAGGTGATGTGTTGTTAGGGTAGGTATTGTTAAGTTATGTGTTGTTAGGTTATGTATTGTTAAGTTATGTGTTGTTAGGTCATGTGTTGTTAGGGTAGGTATTGTTATGTGTTGTCAGGTTATGTATTGTTAAGTTATGTGTTGTTAGGTTATGTGTTGTTAGGGTAGGTATTGTTAAGTTATGTGTTGTTAGGTTATGTGTTGTTAAGTTATGTGTTGTTAGGTTATGTGTTGTTAGGGTATGTATTGTTAAGTTATGTGTTGTTAGGTTATGTATTGTTAGGGTAGGTATTGTTAAGTTATGTGTTGTTAGGTTATGTATTGTTAAGTTATGTGTTGTTAGGTGATGTGTTGTTAGGGTAGGTATTGTTAAGTTATGTGTTGTTACGTTATGTGTTGTTAAGTTATGTGTTGTTAGGTTATGTGTTGTTAGGTGATGTGTTGTTAGGGTA